>NC_142934.1:86087951-86165451 GCF_046866305.1 Octopus bimaculoides | reverse complement strand
CGGAAAGACGGAAAGACGGAAGAAATCAGGAACTACAACCAACAAGTTGTGTTTTTACTAGAGGTAGTTAGAAGTAGAAAAGCATGCAGCGAAGTGTAGAGCGTAGTGCTGTTGCTTCATAGTGGACAGATTACAATGCGCGAACGTTGTGAAATTATGTGGATGAAGGAAAAAGTACAGAGAAACTAGAGTTACGTGGACACAAAAAACAATATGAAAATATACAGAGATAGACTTTGCTGAAAAAAGAAACTGTGTTGTGAGAGAAAGATAACATGCATCACAACAACATAAGCTTCAAGATTACCTGTAACTACTGCTAGAATTTTTCAAAGGCGATTATTTTTGTTCGAATTTAAAACTTGTAATATATACACTCCATATATTTTACATACACACACACTAACATACACACGCACATACATACATACATACATACATACATACATACATGCATACATATATACATAAAGATATAATACCTCCGTACACACATATATATACAAACACACACACATACGCACATACACACACACACACACACACATATATATATATATATTTCTTATACACTGCTCGTTTGTTCACAAATACAAGTGTATATATCACACAGAAAACTAATCGACAAAAGAAGTGAAAGTTTACCTGCTGTAAAGGTACAACATTTTCGAAGATTAACAATAATACTGCTACTGCAATTGGTGCTATACTCTTTTTAGTTCTTTTACAGTTAATAATTCATTTGTTTTTTCGTGATAATCTTTGTAATTATCACAAAGATTATAATTACAGTTTTGTTTATATATACAAGATAATTCGCTCCTTCGAATTTAACACGATTTACAATATAAGTATGAATGACATCTAATTTCATTTAATTCATAATTAAGTTGTAGTGGAGATAAATATCAAAGAAAAGAAACGAGTGTTATGCTCAGAAATGACTGAAAAGAATTTAAAAAAAAAATAATAACTAAATAAATACTGTTTTCTACTTTAGAAATATATATATATACCGAAGTACCCAGATGGTTGGAAATGAAAGGTGGATGATAATATTTCTAGTATTTTAAACATTGCATTACGGATAATAATAATAATAATAATAATAATAATAATAATAATAATAATAATAATAATAATAATAATAGTAATAATAATCCCTTTTAACATAGGTTGAAGGCCAAATAATTTCGGGAAAGAGGTTAGTGGATCAAATCTACCACTTCAATGGACCGAATTCGGATACCAAACTCATGATAATAATAAAAACGTGATAAAAGTAACAGAAAGGAGAATATGAGGATGGATACTAAACAGCAGCTGGTAGAATTTAAGGAACAAAATTGCAAACTTGGAGAAAAGAAAGGACGTTGAAGAAAGTATACACAAGTACTTTGAAAGAAAGTGAGTAGTGAATGCGATTATTATAAAACTGCTACAGGTATGTCTCTAAGTTTATTTTGAACATTGATAGTGTTTTGTCAATCTGACTACCTGTGTGAAGGTATGCATTGCAATTTTGCGAACAGTATTGTACATTTTGGAGGTTTGAACGAATGAGTTTGTCACAGGAGAAAAATACAGAATGAAGGAAACAGAGTTATTAAGACGAATATTATATAAAATAAATCGAGGCACTGAGAGGAGATGAACGTCTGATTGAGATAAAAAGAACCAGTCACATGGAAATTTAAAAAACAAAAAAAATCGTCATATCTGAAGTAACATGTCAGATCGAATCACCGGAAGTAATTTTATTGTATCATAAATACTTTGTTTGTTTTCTTTTAATATAATTTTTTTTGTAAATATGATTTTTTTTCTCTCCATTAGAAACTCAGAAATTTAACGTGACAAGTGACAAGAGATAACTAATCTAACAAACAATTATCGATATGCTCAGACACACCTACGGCATTTCCGAGAGCTGTCTCCAAGTAATATATATTTATTATTAGTAGTTAGTTATCACGTCATAAACTAGAACAGGTCATTTTCTTTTTTCTGCACATGCCTCTATATGCTGTAACATGACGGAGGCTTTCTTTTTTCTTTCTTTTTAAGTTATAGCTTTACCAGTTGATCACATTGCTTACGTGTGTATAAGATAATGACACTTTAAGAAGAATATATGGATTTACTAAACTTTTTACTTGAAACAGCAGTGTGTACAAAATGGGCATTTAACGCTTCACCGAACTGGACCCAACAATCAACGATTAATGGATGGAGCGCACTGGGGTTGTTCATCTATCTTCTTCCACCCCATTAATGAACACGTGCCATAGATACCTTCAGAAAAATTTCCAGCCACAAGATCCCACAAACTCAGCGAAAATAAGTGTTTTAAAGCGGATTCTTCGATTTACAAAACGCTTGTGGTTGATCCTTTCTTTCGTATGTACCCTGATGTGTATAACCCTTTATATGTTTCTTTCAGCTAACTGTTGCCGGTTATTAGATCTTACTAGTGGATTTCATCCGGCTGTGCCTTTAGAATCATCAAAATACGAATTTGACAATAGTTTGAAAGAAAAGTCTTTACCGTACCGATTCCAATGGAATTTACCCGGTCGGATACATAAAATTAACAGTCCTGTTCATAGTAAAAAGACTTCTCGCCATCAGAGTAATTCATACAAAAGAAAAAAATCCAAATCCGGAAAGCCAATTGTGAAGAAAAAAACAAAAATTCTCTACAGATTCGCTAAGCCACCTGAATCACATAAAAACATGCATCCTGGTTCATTAGTTTCTTCACATACAAAACGATCCAAAAGTTACAAAAGTATGAATGCGAAAGTTGGCAATAAGAAACCATACAAAAAGCGATTAAACAGAGAACTGTTCCAAGCTTCATTAGCAATAAATCAGAAAAACATTTATGCTGTAGTTGGAAATGACAGCGGTGGAGGCACTCACTACGCTGAAAACAGGGTGAAGACATTCGACCAATTATCGTCAGCATGGCAAAACTCTTGGCTTCGTCATGTAAATGAGAAAAAAGACTTCACCCTTCATAATTACAGCACGCGAAAACATATCATGTCTCTCTCAGATTATGAAAAAGGAAATGAACAAACACGAACGGATAGTCCATTAAAAACTAGCATGAACTCGATAAAGTCGCCTGGAGTTAGAAACAGCCTGGTGCTAAGTAAAGAGTATTCAAACCATGAATATATAAACAACATCAACTCTAAAAACATTAAAAACAATACCAAAGACAACAGCAGCACAATCTATTTCGAAGATAATATGTTAGATGAAAATAGAGACGGCAATGACAACAAAGACAACAACAACAACAATAATAATAATAATAGCAAAAACAACAGCAGGCAACATGTTCAGTTACAAAGAATTCGTCATAACGCTACTAAAAAACTTCCGCAAGCTATAATTGTTGGTGTGAAAAAATGTGGTACCAGAGCTCTTTTGGAATATCTGCGTTTGCATCCCGATATGAAGGGCACGGGACCGGAACCTCACTTCTTCGATAAACATTATGATCGAGGCCTAGAATGGTACAGGTAAGTCTTCTTTGAAATCGTCTCGTTATAGCCATCATCATCATCATCAATATCATCGTCATCATCTTCATCTTCGTCATCGTCGGCGTCGTTATCATCATCATCATCATCATCATCATCATCGTCGTCGTCGTCGTCGCCGTCGTCAGATAATCTGCATCATCAAATTATTCATAACATTATCAACACTATTATCCGGTTCTTAATCATTATCCTCATTGCTGCCGTTGTCCTCGTCGTTGTCGTCACCATCATCATCATCATCATCATCATCATCATCATCACCATCACTATCATCATCATCATCATCATCATCATCACCATCATCATCATCATCATCATCATCATCATCATCATAACCATCACCATCACCACCATCATCATCGTCATCATCATCATCATCATCATCATATCTATTATCAATAATACCATTATCGGTATTTTCTTTCCCGATTCTGACGCTATTTCCCAATATACCTCGCTTTATTTTCTCACGTCCTTTACCATACTGATTCCATTTCATCTCCCTTCATTGCTGATTTGGTTTTTTCGTTTCTCCACGATATGCCAAATAAATAGTCATAATTGTTTATCAGACCAATTACCATCCTGGTTCTCTATTTTGTTATATACTTATTTATTATCAAAGTTTTTAATTCTGTATAAGTTGTGAGTAATCCAACGTTACACACTTTTTCTCTTTATTTTCTCTGTGTCGCCAAATACATTTTTCTCCCATGAAACGTAAACATATTACAATATGTTCACATATGTTCCTATATCATTGATGTATATAACCAATAGTTTCTAGCATAGAGGCGGGGCAGGAATCCTGAGGGAAGAATGCATCGGTTAAATCGACCCCAAATGCCTGAAACTAAGCAGACAGAAATTGTATGCATTAGGAATAGATCTTCCCTCTAAAGAAAACGTCCTTCTTTCCTTGTGTGAGCTTCCGCGGATATGTTAAAAATCATAGGTGCATTGTTGGATTGAACTGAATGTCATTTAGTTGTGAAGAGACCTTCACAAGCGTACATTCAAAATCTATCCATAAAATTCGTTATATGACTGACAAACGCTCATATACATGCTCACAGGATGCCCTGTCTTATTCGTACGCAGTTACAACAGAACTGTCAAAGACCTTCCTTAACAAATCAAAAAGCATTAAATAGCTCAACGTCCTCTTTCACCGAACGGCTATTTAAAAACACTCCCTCACCATTTTTTTTCTTTGATTAAAACAAAAACAATACTTTATTTAAAGAAACAGAAGCAAATTTGCGCAGTTGTTTATAAGATGTATATCGTTATGCTATCCCATCCACTATGTGTATGATTTAATATATTAGTAGACGAGTGAAATTGTGTCTTGTCTGCAGTGTTAAATGATTTGATAGAATTTTCTGAAAGGGCGAGGTCTTACGTAATGACATTTTATTGGATATTGGCACACATCCTGTTATGTTTCTGCTTACTAATAACATATGTCCTACTCATATTCTAATTTCGACCCAGAAATATTTAAATATATATGTTTAATATGTTAAATATAAATATTCATGTCTCACAAGAATCGAAAACCCTCATAACACCCGACGTCTCCATAACCCTTCTTTACACTTTGTACCTAATCTCAGACATTAAGCTTAATTGCAGGGCAATGTATTTAATATTCTGCTTCTTTTTCCTGATTCTCTTTGAAAATATGCCAAACCTGATGTTAGAGACTTATATAAATGACGTACCAAACGTGGCCATCCTCATGAAATCCTTTATATCTTCGACGACATTGGCAACTGTTTTTCTTTTATTCCTTTCTTTAAATGGATAGAATATGATATAAGGAGAATTTAGCTGATGTCTCCAGCTGGTCGGACAGCCACTAAGGGACACCCTCGTTGGTTCATAGCTTTCAAATGTCTTGATAAAATCAGTCAGCTTCTTCCTTGCTTTCTTACCGACGCTCTTGTTTATTTTTTATATATAAGAGAAGAGTTGTATCGCAATTGTAGTGTAAGAAATTATCAATAGGATAATCATACTCAAGGAGATGGTTGTGTAATAATATTTCGGTTCATATAGTTTTGATATTTGGAAAATCATTTAAGACTGCATTCAAGTATGAATGGACAACTTGAAATCACTTGGCTGAACAAATAAATTTCTAACATATGTTAATATTTCGGTCACTCTACAATAATATTGCAACAACATCTTACTACTTTTATTCTTTCTAGTTTCGGCAAAACAAGAATCAGTAGTCATCAAATAATAGTTTAAACTGATTTTTATACTTCTCTTTTGTATTATGTTTCTAAGATTCTGGATGTGAACTCCTGTGTTGAAAAACATCCATGTTGTGTCTTGAGAGGGTCATTACGGCAATAAAAGCAACAACGAGGTGATATTGATCCAGTGAGTGTGTTATTGTTATTGGTGTAATGATCCTCCCAAGACACTACCTGATTTTAATAGTTTCACCATAATATACCGATATCAAGCTTTTAACTAGATTATAATCGTCATAATCGATATTGTCATTGTCCATGATAGAAGGATTTCTAGAGCGGTAGACAGAAGTCCCTACGGCTGTTACTCAGGGAGTTGTACGTTCCAAGCGAAGTCTGAACACAAGAACAATTTGTAGTTTTATCATCCTTCCGGATTGAAATGAACTATGTGGAAGTCAAATACGGGATAACTTGATCGATGGCTCCTTCTGGGGAAAAACAAGGTCTTTGTTTGTGCTAAAAATCACAAATATTATATTTCTTCAATGTTTCTTTTCCTGGTAAAAATGCGATTTCTCTTGCAACATGTAATTTAAATTTATTTTCTTTTGAAAATCTTCCCTTTAACTGCTTGTAATGCTTCCATTAAGAGAGAACTTATATTACCACCTCGCATATGCTTTTCTTCTCTTTCCAAGTCTTTGCCTTTTCAGAATTCTTCAACATCCTTTACTGCAAACTTCTACTGTTACTGGTTTAATATTGATAGAAATACATTTCTTGCTAATTCATTTTTAATAATAGTAAATATATTTAATTTTATAATCAGTTTATATACAAACATTCAAGAGTATTACGACTTGGTCATTTAGAATAAGAGTTTCTCCTAATTGCCTGTTCGTAATATTTGTTGTGTATCTTAATTTGATAATATTTACATATTGTCAAAGGAATATAAGTAGCTACTGAGTGGGTACGTATGTTTGTGTGTGTATGCATATTCCAGTATAGCTAATATCAGAAAGCTTGTAACAAAAGGTTGTTGCTTCTCCACTTTTGGCTAAGTGGAAATATGGACACACACACACACGCACACATATATACACACTCTACCGATGAAATTTTTCATGGTATTTTATTTTGATATTTGGCATTCACGTTATAAACATTTTGAGATATTTTTAGAGTATAAAATCTGGTCTTGAGCTGCATATGTCCTTGGCATTGTAGGAATGAAAGATATGCTTTTCCAGCTTTCAGGCAAACAATTAACGTTTAAATCTACTTTCGCATATCTTAGTTGAGCCTACTTTTCGATTTTCCGATACACTTATCCAGACTGGCCTTTTATATTAGCCAATCAAGATCGACGACCATAGATTTATCTACAGATTAAATGGACTCTCATCTTGGAATGTCCAGTAACGAATCACTTTTGAAAAAATACTGCACTGACCTAGTCGAGTGGGGAGATGTTATTACTGAATACATGACATTAACAGGTTCTACGAAGCAGGGAATTTCGAAGTTGGTGCCTAAAGCCGTGGGGGTCGTTTGAGTCTCTAAGAACTTTCTTTCAGCTATTCATGTAAACAATTTCGATTATATATCCATATATTTGAGCACTCCACGGATTTGATAAAATGCATCAATGTATCGAAAGCAGTCTACGATCATCAATCTATCCAGTCCCCTGGAAAGAAAAAAGATCAAACTATAGGGTCGGTTTTTTCACCTCAAGTTCTTATTTTTGAGAACGCTCTCGTTAAGAAGGTACTGATCAGGTAGCTTTTAAGGAATACAATTCGTTTCACTTCTAACGAACAATTTCCAAGGTCAACTTTATATTAACTGTTAACATTACATTTTTTGTTCTTGTATTTGATTTGATATTTGATTCCCCCCTCTCTCTCTCTATCTATCTATCTTAACTATCAACGTATCTGTCTGCCTGTATGTCTGTCTCTCTATCTATCTCTCTATACGTGTGTGTGCGTGTGTGTGTGTGTGAGTGTATGTGTATGTGTGTGTGTGTGTGTGTGTGTGTGTGTGTGTGTGTGCTAATATCGAACGATGAAAATTAGTGTTGAACACCGCATTGGTGGATATAATTTCTTTATCTCTGGATTAAGGATACCACTGGTTTCTTGTTAAGCAAAGTAAAAAAATATCCTGGTGTCTAAACAATTTAACAATTTTAAAACTGATCACACATATATCTATCCCTGTCTGTCTATCTGTATGTATGTATGTACACACACACACACACACACATATATATATATATATATATATATATATATATATATATATATATATATATGCATATATGTATATATGCATATATGTATATATGTATGTATGCATGTATGTATGCATGTATGTGTGTATGTATGTGTGTATGTATGTATGTATGTATATATGCATGTACGTACGTATGTATCTATATATGTATGAACATACTTGCGTGTGTATGTTTGTTCGTATTTTATGGAAAGATAAATGCTGAAGCAAACAATAATTAAATTGGCCTCTTCTTCACATCGTCAGTGTAGTGAAAGAAAGAGACTAATTGGGGACATGGCAAAGGTTATTCTCGAGAGCTGAATCGAAGCTTCAATCATCTGGATAACCAGCATGTCAAATAAAAATCACAATTAAGTGTAAACATCGTCCATGTCAATACGTTTCCAATTTGCGAATCTGTTTACAAGTCTCTAATCAAATACTCTAATAATTTGGTCAAATTCTATTCCAGTTCATATTGTGGCCACACAGACCTCCAGTCAGATTTTGCATTCGTATTACTTATATCTCTCAGTGTTTATGTGTTTGAAAATAAATTATCGTCGTATTTGTATCTGTTGGTATATATGTTTTTCGATGGCATACCGTTGTTGCACATGGTCCAGTATAAGAACGTTGGTTGCTTTCAAATACATTCCATTGAGAAAACCGTTTTTCACTCATTATTTCTCATTTAAAGTGAATATTTTGTTTTGATTTAAGAACTCCAAACTTCAGAATTGTGTATATTTATTACCTCTGCCTTAGCAAAGGCGGAAGTATTGTTTTCAGTCGTGTTTGTTTGTTTGTTCGTCCGTGGACAAGACATCTCAAGAACCACTGGATGCATTTGGATGAAACTTTCATGGATATTTGGCCTCGTGACTGGCACGAACTGATTCGATTTTGAGATCAATCCGGTACTGGGCAAGGGTTCTGGATTATTTTCCCTGTCTTTTTAGTTAATTTCTGAGAGCGGTCGGGTTCATTTTTAATATTCTCGTTTGTGAGAGCAGTCGAGTTTATTTTAGATATTTTCACTTTTAAAATCCTCTCTGGCTAATCGTTAAGAGGACTTTGATGTTGCTTTGGCACGGTTTGGGCTCTCTGAGTGCCCTTGTTAGTCATGTTCTTCTTGTCCCCCAAAATGTACTTTTTCTTTCATTTTTGGCGACAGCATGTTTTCTAAGTTATCTGATCTCAAAAATGGTCTTTATATATATAAACATTTAATAAATACCGGTCGCTTATATTTTCTAGCAAGGCATTACATATTTATTTTTTTAAATTGTTTAGTTCTCTTAAAATACTATTTGCATGCTATGATAAAATTTAACAATGTAAATTGCTTATTAAATTATAAACTTATCTCGATAGCATTTTCCATAAGGTTTACAACGACTGCTCTAAGCAGGCGTTTAAACAGTTGCTGTAACGTACGTGTTCACAAGTGACATCAAATGCTAGACACTACGGAATATGACAGAATTCTAGATAATTTTAATGTCGCGATCAGGGAGAAGGAGTTCCTAAGCCTTCTGAGACTCTTGACATCAAGGCAGTTCATGTTCCATTGAACACCATTGAACAGTTTCAAAATGAAGATTGCTACAAAAACTTGGCTATGAAATAAATTCCATTAGGGTTGAAATTCGGGCTGGAAGATCTGTGAAATTAGTGAGATCAGGGAATAGGTGATGAAGAAAATATGAATGGCTATAATGTATTAGAGAATAGAGTGTCGGCATGATTGAGCTTACGATGAGGCTGTTTAGTTCCCAGGATACAAAAACCAATATAGTAGCTGTATAGGGAATATATGGCTGTACTTCATAGACTTCAACAGCAGAAGCTATACTCTTGCTGTCCATAAAATTTAAACATAGAACGTAAAGATAGAGAAAACGTCGCTAAGCATTTTGTCCTACGTGCTAACGATTCTGCTGGTTCACCGACTTAGATAATACTAAACATAATTTCTGATTTATACACGGATAGAAATTTAGGTCCCAGGGTAGGTGATACGTTATTTTATCGAAACAGAATAGGTATAAACCAACCTCGACGTAAGTAGGATCTGAACACATGGCGTAATGAGCCAGGACATAGAAGCCAAAGATAATATTTCTACGCGCTAACGACTATGCCAAATTACCGTCGTCAATGTTAATCGTTTCTGATTCCTGAATCTGGAGAAAAAATGATAAGAGGTTGCAAATTGAATACCTAGCACTTCGAACACGCTTCCTTTTGGCTGTTAGATAATCATAGTCATTACTAAAAACAATAAATGTTTCTTATTTTGACACAAGGGCAGTATTTTCGAGTCTAAGTTGTTAGACAATGACATCGATCCTAGCACTTGAATGCCACTGTATTTTGTCGAAATACTTCGTTGAACTTGACGTGATTGAATCCTGAGCTGAAAAAGTCAAAAGAAATTTCGCGTGGCCTTTTTACGGACGTCCGAGTGGTTGTGCCAGATAGACAACTTAGAGTCATTAGTATTAATAATCTGAAAGGCGGCGAGCAGGCAGAATCGTTAGCAGGCCTGCAAGAGACATTAGCAGCATTTCGTCTCCGTCTTTAAGTTTACATTCAAATTCCGCCAACGTCGACTCTGCTTTTCATCTTTTCGGGGTCGATAAAATAAGTACCAGTTGAGCACTGGGATCGATGTAATGGACTTGCATCCATCTCCTTGTACCAAATTTTGAAACTGCTATTAATTGTCTGAACTTTAAGCAGCTTGCATCGCTAGTAATTTTGAGGGGCAGGGGTCAGTGGAAGTAATTGTCCCGAGTGGTTCAGTTATATATTATGACACCAATGTAATAAAAAGCAAAGTTAACATCGGCGAACTTTTATTGTGTTGGAAGAATAATGGATCCACATTTTTGCGCAGGACCAGTAATTTTAAGGAGAGGGCGTTACTTGATTACATTGACCTCCGTGTTCAACTGGTATTTAGATTATCGACCCCGTAAGGATGAAAGGAAAAGTCGACGCGGTGTTATTTGAACTCGAACGTAATATGCTGTAAGAAATAGCGCTTAACATTTTGTCCGAGGCACTAACGGTTCTGCCAGCTCTTAAATTCTGCTTTATATTCATTATTAATAATGAAATTCATTATTATGAAGAATAGAAATCATTGTTAATACTTCCAGCATTAATGCTATTAACATCGCTAACGTAATTTACGCTCTTTATTGCACCACTAAAAGTGTAACTCACATTACAACCTTCGTTTTCAGCATCAGCCAATGTTTCTCTCTGTTTCTCTTTGTATTGTTATTGTTTGCGTGGCAGAATATTTGTCTTTTGTGATCAGAGATTCTTTGTTCGATGCAGGTGGATTCTGGGAATTTGCTGTTTCCCGTATCGATGCATTGATAGCCTGTATAATATGAAAGCATTTATAAGCCATATATAATGGTTAACTATTAGCATCAGACGACGTTTTTCTTCATTCGTCCATCGCGTTTTCTGCTTCGGCATAGCATGATGATGCCTCTGTATGTTCCGTTGTACTTCCGTATCTTGAAAATTCAAAGAGCTATCAATTATTTTATTCATTGATAATGTTAACTGCATGTTTTCTAGTGTAAACGACTTAATAAAATATATGAACACACACTCACACGCACACACATACACATACACACACACACACACATACACACACACGCACACATACACACACTGTCCTCTCCCAACCACGTACATATATATGCTGCCGTTGTTTATTACATATTCACGAATTTGGGATATATTAAAGAAGTCTAAATTATGCTATTGTACATTTCAATTTTTCAAACATCTCTTCTTCTTAAAACTGTTCTCGTGTCCATTAAGGCTGTAGAATTATCTTTGTATACTGCAAATGCTTTGGATATTTTCGAGGATGTTACTTTCATTGTATTCGCTGTAACTGTAGAATCATATTTTCATTTTAACGTGTACAATATGTCGCTTTATTTTCCATGTTGCAGTCGTTGGACTGCAGCCATGCTATAGTGCTAATTTGAGAGCACGGACAATAAAATGCCACCCCATTCCACACGCTCTTCAAAATCTGGTACTTCATCCATGGGATCTTTTTACTGAGCCGCTTTGTTTACGGGGGCATCAACAAACTAATACCTGTTTTCAAGCGGTGGTGGAGACAAAAACAAACACGAAGACATAACTACATACACATACACTCACACACACATACACGCACCATTATATAACGGGTTTCCACAAACGTTGCTCCGTACGAAACTCATTCTCGAGTTGTCACTCAGTCCCACGTCTTAGCAGAATGTACCTGCCGAAGGCGCTGCGTAGCGGGATTGCATTCGAAAGCACGTTATTGTTTTAAGCAAGCTTCTTAAACACAGATATTTGCATGAGATTAGTTTGTTTGTATGTTTTTTTCTTGTCCACATTTCTCTCCGTCCAACCGTACTATGCGATTATAATTCGTGCTATATTAACTTTGTGAATGTGGGCAACGCAAGTCGAAAGTTTAAGTCATCCTCTATCCTACAACAAATATTAAATCTTCTGTAACTTACCCTCCAAACAAAGAAGAAAGCAAAATACGAAAAACGTGTTAGAACGTTCAAAATACATAACAAAATTTTATGTTGCTGTAAGTTTCAATATGTCGTTTAAATTCGAGTCAAATGACGTGGTAAATATGGCCGCCTATGGTTCATTATTTTATAGAAAGTTTGGTTGGGTGATTTATTTGAAGATTGCTAGGTGGTTATAGCTTTAGACATGCGTTGTGTCCATTCTGCTATATATTAAGTGATCGGTTGTTATTTAGTAGAATGTGTACTCACTTTTGATTTAGCCTTATGTTTGTTTGGCTTTCTTAACTATTATTGTAGATAAAACACTTTTAAGAATTTTTTTAAAAACATTTTGTTCGGTGGGTGTCGATTGTTTCCTGTACGTATGATGTTGTTTGTGTCTCATGATTAGATGGCTATCATGCAGTATTTTAGTTTTGTAAGCAGGTCTTTTGTGCTTGGTCTGGTACAGAACCGAGTATCAATTATTGATTTCAAATTTTGGCAGAAGTCCAACAATTTCGCAATAGGGTGTAAGTCGATTAGATTGACCCCAGTTTTAACCTGATGCTTATTTCATCGTTCCCGAAAGGACGAAATGCAAAGTCAACCTCGGCAGAATTGGGTATTAATTATGAAAAGAATATTTTTCATTGAATAAAAACGTGCAGAATCGGTATCACACTGCACAAAATGCTTGGACGCATGTAGACCGTCTTTACGCTCTTAATTCATATTCTTCAAAGATCAACTTTGGTTTTATCTTTTCGGAGTTGATGAAATAAGTAACAGCTAAGCTCTTGGGTTACTGTAATCGACGAGACTCCGCTCCTTCAACTTTCAGAAATTCTTCCAGCTGTAGAAACGATATTATTAGGTGATCATGTACAATGCACATGACTATTTTGAACAGAAGAGTCCATGGGCTACGCTTAGTGGGCTTATTTAAAGAATTGTATTTAGTGATGGGACCCTGTTGAGCGTTTTGTTGATGTCGGTTTTTGTCCTCCAGTTATTCTTTGTCCAACTGTGTTTTTATTGTGAATTCCACTAACGCAAAATGAGATGCAGTTTAAATCAGACATTAATATATATTCAATGATTACATTCATTATATACACCGACAAATATTTATGAAAAGTACGCACCAATTACTCAGAGTATATCGTAAAATTTAAACTTTTTCAAGTGTGAACGAGTAACACTAAATTTCCAGGTGTAACAATAACTTTCAAGATGTCGTAAATTTTAGTAGAACAACACGACTTTATGACCACCAACGGTTTATTAGCTTAAAATATGCTTCATCGGCTTTCTCTGTATGTGCCTCCGTTATGAGTTTCGATAGAAATGTCAAGTCAATTTTCAGGAATATTTATATTTCAGTTGAAGCAATTTCCCCATACCAAGCCCCAATAGTGTTTCGCTTGACAGTATTGTTCGTTTGACAGTTTTAATTACCGCAGCAACTTTCTATCCATTGGGAAATAGAATGTGTAAGATGCATTTCATCAACCAGTATCTTCTCAGGTGGCTTGCACACATGTACAGCGGATTCATAAGGTGTTGATAGAAGATACAGTTTATAGCAAGAGAAAAATAGCAGGCAGAATATATTCACACGCGGAGATTGGCATATTTATCGATTCTAGAACTAATATCACTGCTTAAGAGACAGTGTCACCATAACTCTCATGCTGACCATTTCTTGTAGAATAGAATGGGTGGAGGTCCAAACAGTTAATTTGCACTCTTACAATGTTAAAAAGACACCAATTCGGAAGGAAAATCGAAGATTAGTTCTATTGGTCACATTTAAGTAGATTTAAAATTAAAAGAAATAACTGGTATAATAAAGGATAGTTGAAGAAATGTCACAACACGGACACGAATAGCATTCATTCTACGGACATCTATTGATAGTTGACATTAACAGAGCAATCAGCTTTATTCTTCTCGAGACAAACAAATGCATAAATCTGATGCGCTGACATGAATTTAACTTTTGATAAATGTAACATCCCGAGACCACTTGTTAAATGTTGTTTAATAAATATGGAAGATACTCAATGAGAAGTCAGTTGATATCATATCAGTTGATATCATATCAAACATTACGATATTGAGATTGATGTAGTATTTCGTAATAGAACGACGTATGTCGTAATCATCAGCAGGTATTTTCATATTTGTATGTCTTATATGGAACATATAAAGAATTCACTTTTGAACAGTCACTAGGGTGTCTGTAATAAGTTAGTGACACATGCTGACATCTGTGATAATCGCATTAGCTCTTATTGTCTCTCTTGCAATGATTTTTACCGAAGAATTAAGTGACAGAAAAATACTATAGTCCTATAAGCTGGGTTAGTAATAGTCATGCTGGTGTCCACAGAGACATCACTTTCGATTCTAAACGACATAGCTACGTTAACATTAGCGTTGACAGATTCTGTAAATGCTAGTTTTATGTCAATGATTGTCAATACAGTAACTTCTGACTACGGAACCTAAGTATCGATTAGAGGTAACATACATTCTGCAGAAAAAAGAACATGTCGGGAACAAGAAAAAAGAAAATGGCTTCATCCGTCATACGAAATAAGTATTGCTTGTTATTAGTAGTAGAGATGAAGGCAGCGAGCTGGCAGAAACGTTAGCACTCCGGACAATATGCTTAGCGGCATTTCATCTGTCTTTACGTTCTGAGTTCAAATTCCACCGAGGTCGAATTTGCTTTTCATCCTTTGAAAGGATCGATAAATTAAGTACCATTCATGCACTGAGTTCAAAGTAATCGACTGGTCCCCTCCCCCAAAATTTCAGGTCTTGTGTCATTAGTAGAAAATATTATTATTTAAGGCGATGAGCTGGCAGAACCATTAGCACACCGGGCAAAATGCTTAGCGGCATTTCAAATGTCTTTACCTTCTGAGTTCAAATTCCGCCGAGGTCGACTTTGCTTTCATACTTCGAAAGGGTCGATAAATTAAGTACCGTTGATACATTGGGTTCGAAGTAATCAACTAGACCCCTCCCCCAAAATGTCAGGCCTTGTGTCATCAGTAGAAAGAGTTATTAGTAGACAAGGATATTTTTTGAAGTGGGTGTCAAAGTAAAGATTACGACGCAAATAACTGTGGCTAATTTGAGTACCTAAATTACATATAAATTTAATTGAAAAATTTATAAGTAACCGTATACAGTGACACATTATCTTTGAGAGCACCTGTTAACATTCGTTTTGCGTCATAAAGTTAACATGGATAAAATTATGTATAATCCGCAACGTTTATAAAGCCGAAAGTGTCACATCTAAGCCGAAAACGGATCATCCACGCCGGAATTTGAAATACGTTGATATAATGCACCACAGTGGTACGGGTATCGTAAATCTGTTGTACTAAAAGTCTAGTAAGAAGTTATTTAGTACTGTATATCCAATAAGAAGATACTTATAAGTATATAGAATAAAAGAAAGATACTTACTATTGTATATATAAGGATATATATATATTACCAGATACTTTAGGGATTTAGAGAACTATGACAAATGTCAGTTTTTTTTATACAAAACAAAATAATTTAAGACGTTTGATTTTAAGAATTTAATTATTCTTCCTTATCCAATTCAGCAATACCTACAGCGCAGTTTTCAACTCGAATTTCTCTATCCAGTAGTCTGTTTCATATACGGTCAAAAGTGTTTTCACTTATGGATCTATACATTTGTCTTTCTACTTCAAATGTGATGCTGTGAAGTTGCATTTGAAACTGTTTATGAAAGGAAATTCTATTATTTATAAAACAGCAAATTTCATGAAGTATTATTTGCTATTGGAGAGACCTGCTGTGCTGAAACTTCATCGAGTGTTTGAATAAAGCTATTTATCAATACGTCATACGTAAACAAACATGAGTTTGTTTTTGAAGCGTTGGAATGTATTGTAGAACAAGTAGAAAGATTTTTTCTCAACGTGTAAATACTGACCGAAGAGCATATATAGGATAAAATGCTTTTAGAGAAGAAAACATTTTTAGCAAACAGCCATGAAGATCAAACTCACACCCCCTCCGAAACAACACTCCTAAATGATGGAATTGAGTTTGATCCCATCCACTCTTTGACTGAACCGAAATTCCGGGTCAAAACAATACGGCCGTTGAACATTTTGCATCCAGACTGTTGCCAAGTATACACAGTACCTATTTCTGCACAACATATTGGGGAAAATGTCCAGTAGAGGATCACAGAAAAGTTAAAACTGATGATGGGCAGCGAGCAAATTCTTGAAAGCAACATAGATTCATTCAAGAGGCGCTTACATTACTGAAAGTCATTTACATCATTGAAAGAACTACAACGCCGATGTATTTTATAAATATCATTATAAACGTGAACGTAACAAAAATGCAGCAAGCGCAGTAGTTGCTGTAGTATTATTACTATAATGGTGTTAGCAAGCCGGGCGATATGCGTATTTAGTCCGTCTTCACACTCTGGGTTCAAATTCCACCGAGGTCCACTTTGCCTTTCACCCTTTCGGGTGAAATAACATTAAGAACCAAATTTGAGGAGTTGTGCTTCCAGTAGAAAGGATTATCATTGTCATCGTGTTAGCAAGGCGGGCCACGTTCTGAGTTCAAATTCCACCGAGATCGACATTCACCTTTTCCGGGTCCATATAAAAAAGTACCAGTCGTGCACTTGTGTCGATATCATTGACCAGTCTCCTCCCGCGAAATTTCAAAGCGTTGTGCCTATAGCAGTCAGGATTATTATTATCATTATTATTATTATTATTATTTATTACTACTACTACTACTACTACTACTACTACTACGACGACGACGACGAGGAGGAGGAGAAGGAGGAGCGGGCGGGGGAATGGTAAAGTGATGACAAATGTTTTACAGTAGTAATCTCATTTACTTTCTGCTACTCTCGAAATATCATCAACGGAAGAATTTAGTGAAGTTAGAGTTGCAGGTATAATCAATACATCGATTATACTATTTCAAACCATGTCCAATGCCTTGCTGTGTACCAAAGCAATATTTCACCATTCTGATATTATTACTGGCGGTGAATATGCAGAGTTGTTAGAGCCATGGATGGAGTGTCCTGCCGTGGTCGTTCCAGGTTTTTGCTTTCTGAGTTGAAAATTCTTCAAGATCAATTCTGTCATTTATCCATTCGGTGTATACAAATAAATTATCAGTCCAGTTAGTTTCGCTTCGTAGCTCCATCCTGAAAGAAAATATTACATTGTTGTAGCTGTTCTGACACTGTGTTTTCTGAGTTCAAATTCTGTTTGAGTACCAATGGGTTGTCAGTGCTAATCACTAAACCGCAGTAGCCGCTCGTCCATCCCACAATTTGTCAGCGTGGAAAGATAAGACAATAACGAGCAATAGAAAGAGCTAGCGCCATTATGCAGAGAATTCATCCGGTCGTGGATTGATATCTGCTGAATGGATTACAATTAACTGGAAATTATCTTATTGTGGCATTCTTATTCAAAGTAATATTCTGGGCAAATCAAAAACGCGCTCTTCGATGGTAGGAAATACCTTTGTAATGGAGATTAACTTTCATTCTTGCTGGTGTAGAAAGTACATGTCCAAGGGTTCGCAAGATCGTAGTTTCATCTTCCAGACCGAGTGGTCCGTTGTTTTCTTGAGCAAAAACAGTTCATTTCCCGTTCTTTCATTCTGCTCATCGGTAAATGAGTAACACTGCGACGGACTGGCATTTCGTTCCGAGGTGATGCTGCGATCTCAGTTATATCTACGCATTGGAAACAGGGTTACCGTTCCAGTAGATCTTCAGACTCGAAATAGTACTTTACTTCTACTGATTTCCGATTACACGAATGCCACTTTTGCGTGTTTGAATTTATTAGAGTATTGGCCACCACTAAAAACTAGCCAATTTTAGAAAAAAAATCTTACTTACCATTGTTTATGACTAAGTACCATTAACATATGTGATGCATCACTTTTAACACCGTTCTTCGTAGAGCGCTTTAGAAAAAATTATACTTAGTGGTCAAAAATGTAGATGGAATGCTAAACTGGACTTCCTAGTTTTCAGTACAGGTCAACGTATTCTTTTCTTCTTCTAATTGTTTCAGTCATTTAACTGCGGCCATGCTGGAGCACCACTTTTAGTCGAACAAATCGACCAGGGGACTTATTCTTTGTAAGCCTAGTACTTATTCTATCGTTCTCTTTTGCCGAACTGCTAAGTTACGGGAACGTAAACACACCAATATCGGTTGTCAAGCGATGCCGGGGGAGAAAAACACACACACACACACAATTAATACATACATGCGTACACACACACACACACACAACACACACACACACACACAACACACTCACACATATATATATATATATATATATATATATATATATATATACCCCCACACACACATGTATATATTCGCCATGATAGATCGCTAGCCACTAAACCTTTATTATTTTCTTTCCCTGTTTTTTTTTGTGTTCCTTTCTGTTGAAGAGCACAGGTACAAAACGTAAAAGCCTCTCTCACTTCACGAGCGTTAAACTAATACATCTCTTTATTGTTTACACACCGGTCTTCGTCTTTTATTTTTTTTATATATAAATTATCACTATATATATATATATATAAAGACGATAAGAAATGGTGCAATAAACAGTGAGAAATGGATCGTTGGTGTTATAAAGTCATTATAACACCAACGATCCACTTCTCACTGTTTATTGAACCATTTCTTCCCGTTTATATATATATATATTAAACCACGGCTTACCTTTTAAATTACCTGCTACCGTATACCTTATAACAAGGACCAAACATACTGAGGTAATACACCAGGAGTGCCTATAGACATATCTATCCCTTAGATGGTTGCATAACTTCTAACTTATATCTTACACAGAATACACACGAGGGGCTTCTTTCAGTTTCCGTCTACCAAATCCACTCACAAGGCTTTGGTAGGACCGAGGCTATAGTAGAAGTCACTTGCCCAAGGTAGCCACGCAGTGGAACTGAACCCAGAACGATGTAGTTGAGAAGCAAGCTTTTTACTACATAGCCACTCCTGCAACTATATGGTAAATATTTTTTTTTATATAACAGCCAGTTTGCAGTAGCAAACATAGTCACAACATGTTCCAGTAGTAACCCTAAACCTAAAGTAAGATAGCCTGAGTGAAACAAAATGTTAACTGTTCATTCTTTATGAGGCAAAGATTTTAAAAAGACTAGTCCTGGGGGTATTGGTAATATAATTTAGTTGGATAATGTTAGAAGCGATAACACTAAGTTATTGTATCAGTTACATACTTATATGTAGAAGACCATTCTTATTATTGCTATTTCAGTATTAATGTTAGTGTTGTTATCAAGTCGGCGAACTGGCTGAATGCTTAGCAGTATTTTGTCCATCTTTACGTTCTGAGTTCAAATTCCGCTGAGGTCGGCTATACCTTTCATCCTTTCGGGGTCGATAAGTTAAGTATCAGTCAAATACTGGGGTCGATGTAATTGACTAGTTCCCTCCCACAACATTTCAGGCCTTCGTCCCTTAGTAGAAAAGATTGTTACTGTTGTTATAGCTTTTTTTGCCCTACCATTGATCGGTTCTCGCATCGATTCTTATTTATGTTATTTGTCGTTAATACTTTCCAGAGCTTCCTTGACTGGTGAACGGAGGAAATAATGACAATGGACATCTGGTCCAAATGCTTCCGACAACGTGGTCACCGTTAAAGATACTCAAGTTAATGAGGTGTATTGTTAAACATGAATTCCTGATAAGCGGAAGAATTTTGCAGGTGCTAATTTTTTTCAAAGACTCTGAGACATGCAAACCAACTGCGGAAGTTATCCTCAGACACAAACCGAAGATCTCACCCTCGAAAGTTTAAAGCTGGGCGGATTGTTATGAAAGGACCCCAAGACCTTCTGGTGCTCTTAAAATACCCGATGAATTAAGCCTGCCATTCAAAAACATGAATGTTCTTTTCAATTTGGCTCTACGCAGTACTTTAACTCACTCCACGATATGATAAATGACAAATCTAATTTGCAACTCAGCGAGTTTGAACCAAAAACCACGTCATTGCGAATCGAACTTCTTATCTACATGCGCTCTGGTTGAGGTCAAAATACCATTTTGAATCCAACAATTTCATTGGTTTGTTGCTTAATAGGCTGATTATTCTGAATAAATTTATGTGTGCTTAGAACGTAATACTGAGAAATAATCGCCATGACACTTTGACAAGCTTGAGATATTGGAATTACAGCTGCAGTATAACCTCGGAGGTTCTGCGCAATTCCAGTCTCCATAATTTCTGTTACTTAAGTGGATTAAATTGAGTAAAGGCTATAGTAAATGACACTTTTCCAATGCGCAGCTCTTGGGAATTGATCTCTGGACCGCGTGATTGAAACGAGGGCATTTTAAAGATTCGGCCATGCGTGCGTATCCTATTGTTATCAATGTTGTAAAAATGCTCCTTTTATTGGAATTGCAGTAATATATCCGTCATATAATTCTTGCAGTTTTAACAACTTTTCGAAATACACCTAACCATAGTGTAAATATCAATTTGTATTCGATTTCAAATATTCTGCATGTTACAAAGTCAGTGTCATTTCCTTCTAATCTTGCTAGCCGTTGTAGCTAAAGTATATCATTGCCTGTATTTTACTGGTGCAATTTCACTTGATGACGTCAGATATTTGCAATGGCTGTCTTTTATCTTCTCATACAACTGCAACGTGCAATATAGAATATTGATTGCTTACGTTATTTAGTTATTGATTTCTTACACTGGAAAATATATGAAGAGTGCTTAAGTATTTATACTCAGGATAGCCTCTGTTTAATTCCGTTCAAATTACATTACATAATCCTCTTTAACTCATTTCGTAATCACAGTTTTAACCTCTGATCTATATGCTGGTGCACTTCTTTCACATTTCTCTATCAATTTCACCGGGTGTCATGTATTCTCAAAGGTGTTTCTACATTCGAAAATTGTGGGTGATGTTAGTAGATATCGAAGTAATAAAATTACGATATTTATTAGTTCTTTTAGAGTGTTAAAACAATTATTGAATCATCTTTTTACGTCTCTGCATCTGCATTATTCTGGTTGTTTTCGCATATTTTATTGATACTCAAATTACATCTTAAAATTGATCTTGTAATAGCGAGCATCATTTTTCATATGTAATACAGAACTGAAAGTAAAATATTTATTATTTGACCATGTTGGGTACAATATTGAGAGCTCAGACTCAATTCAGCGAACCTGAGATGTGCAATGATGCTGATAAAATCCAGGAAATTTATTAGAAATATATTCGCATATAGGGGCAAAACACTTCATGGATAACTCTGTTTCTACTAAAGACCAGTTTAAAATAAACGTGTATGTACTTTTTATTATAAAGTGCCTTACCTAGAATAACCATTTGAAAGAATAAGAGTACCATTATAAAATGCGTGAGAGAGTTTGTGTAGCATGAGTGAATGCCCAGATTTGTCGCTAATGAAAGAAATGGGGGCAGATAACGACAGAGAGGCAAATAAACAGAAATGAAAGATAGATGTATTGCAAATTTTCGAGAAAGTGGATAATAGTTGTGATGATTTTGTTTCATTTTCGCTTTAATTGAAGCTTATAAGACGCTTGAGAAATCCGGCAAAACTATAAAGCTATGAGAGCAGAGAATTCAGAATTTTAACTCGACATGTTTTATAATTTCAAAGAACACTTCAAACATAATTTACATCTTCATGGATAAGTCAACAATGTTCCTGTTCCTTGAAATGTAAATTTTGTTTCAGTCTGGGAAGTTATTGCGCCGAGAATTGATATTGAAAACTAGATCTGGAAAACTTTGTGCAGGGTCCCATGATAGAAATATTAAAAAGGAACGACATAGAAGTGGCCTGGTGCACACGCAAGTAAAACTTCGACGCTGCACCTCGACAAAACACCTGTCATAGGCTAATCGTTAAGTGAGCTTTTGACGAAGCGCAAGACATTTTCCCCGAATGGTCTCCGATTTTTGTTGCTAAAAGAAATGAGACAGAAGGAAATTTGCTACACGAACTGTGCAATGCGCATGAAAAGCGTTTTCAGTAAGTAACCCTGCGTCATTCGATCTCATGGTAATGTCAAGCATGATAGGTCCTTAGTCCAATATTTACCCGCAAATTCAGTAACAAAATGAGTATTAGATAGAAATGTCTATTTGCGTTGAATTTAATATCAACATCATTATTTGACCCTTGAAATCAATTAATTGCTTCGAAAGTGTTCAACCATAAGTTAAGTTCAACTGACGTCTTCAGTGTAGGTATAACAGCGTCAATAAAAAGAAAATCACTTAGATAGATGTATCAATGTTGGAGGAAACAATTTAAAAGGAAACTAGTCCGAATCAATTGTATGTAAAGCAATAGATTTCTTTCTTTAATTTATTTTTCTTGTAGTACAGACCTCATATATGTTAAATAGAAAAGCCATATTGAATTCGTCGTGTTGTTGCAGACAAAATGAAAACGCGCAACAGATAATAATCACATTTCACAACCTGACTCAAATGTCCTTCAGGTACTTGAGTAAGTTCTGCTGTTGGAAAATTATTGTTTGAATTTTTATTTTATGTAACAGACTTTCCTACATATAAGTTTGTGCCACCAATAAAAAATGTATTCTCATTGCCATATAAATCATTATATATATATATATATATATATATATATATATATATATATATATATATATATATATATATATATATATATATACATATATATATACATATATATATACATATATATATATATATATATATATATATATATATATATATATATATATATATATATATACATATATATATACATATATATATACATATATATATACATATATATATACATATATATATACATATTATATATATATATATATATATATATATATATATATATATATATATATATATACATATATATATACATATATATATACATATATATATACATATATATATACATATATATATATATATATCTATATATATATATATATATATATATATACATATATATATACATATATATATACACATATATACATATATATATATATATATATATATATATATACATATATATATATATATATATATACATATATATATATATATATATATATATATATATACATATATATATACATATATATATACATATATATACATATATATATATATATATATATATATATACATATATATATATATATATATATACATATATATATATATATATATACACATATATATATATATATATATATATATATATATATATATATATATATATATATATATATATATATATATATATATATATATATATATATATATATATATATATATATATATATAGATATATATATATATATATATATATATATATATATATATATATATATATATATATATATATATATATATATATATATATATATATATATATATATATATATATATATATATATATATATATATATATATATATATATATATATATATATATATATATATATATATATACATACAAAATGAAAGCGGTGAGCTGGCAGAATCGTTAGCACACTGGGCGAAATACTTGCGTTCAAATTCCACCAAAGTCGACTTTGTCTTTCGTCCTGTCGAAGTCGATAAAATAAGTACCAACTGAGTACATGATTCGATGTAATCGACTGCTCCCCTTCCCCACATATCAGGCCTTGTGCTTATAGTTAAAAGGATTATTTAGGTACCATTACTCTAACTCGAAATATAGATCACTTACGCCAACTTCAAATAACTGCAGATGGATGAACGGAGAAACTGCGCAGTAATTGTAACACAAACAATATAATCTTACATTACTATTACTAAATGATTTCTAGGAAGGTTTTTACTATTTTATGCTGATTGTTTATACTTAGGCTAAATTCCGAGTATGTGAAAATGTTATAACTTTTTGGGAACATGCATTTAAAATTTAAACAACGTCTATGTTTGTCATCGAAAATTCCGTTGTTCAAGAGCCGTGAATTATCCTCCTTGTCTTTGACTAAACTATTATAAAACTTAGATTTGGCTTTCTATATTCTCAGCCATAATAAGGAAAATGAATATGTGTTTCTACTGTAGGCACAAGTCCCGAACTTTTGGGGGCAGAAGGCCAGTCGATTAGATTGACCCCAGTACGCAACTGGTACTTAATTTATCGACCCCGAAAGGTGAAAGGCAAATTCGACCTCGACAGAATTCGATCTCAGAACGTAAAGACAGACAAAATTTCGCTAAGCATTTCGCCCGGTGTCCTGACGATTCTGCCAGCTCGCCGCTTTAATGCAAAGGAGTATTTGTTTCTTTATTGTCCACAGGGGGCTGAACATAGAGAGGAAAACAAAGGGATTAAATCGATTACATCAACCCAGTGCATAACTGGTACTTATTCAATCGACCCCGAAAGGCTGACGAGTAATGTCGACCTCGGCGGAATTTGAACTGAGAACGAAACGGCAGACGAAATACTGTTAAGCATTTCACCCGGCGTGCTAACATTTCTTATTTCTTTATTGCCCACAAGGCGTTAAACAAAGAGGGGACAAACAAGGACAGACAAAGGGATTAAGTCTATTACAACGATCCCAGTGCGTAACTGGTACTTAATTTATCGACCCTGAAAGGATGAAAGGCAAAGTGGACCTCGGCGGAATTTGAACTCAGAACGTAGCATTTCGCCCGGCGTGCTAACGTTTCTGCCAGCTCACCGCCTTTGAAAAGGGAAATTTGCATGAGTAATGGTAATGGTTTTGATTTATTTGATTGTTGAAATTTCCCTTATAAATTTGTTCATAATAAAAACATTATCAGTGAACAATTTGGATGACTCATATTATTAATCAAATGTGCTCTATTTGCTTGCATTCTCCTTGAGAAGTATTTATTCTTGTCAATATATTGAATGTGTTACAGAGAGAGGAAGAATAGATTACTCGTTTTTCTTTCGGGTAGGTCTGAAAAAGTTCCTATATCCTCGATTTCTCCGAGACATGAGAAATCAAACACAGTTATCATTCATTCTGAATAATTAATAATCCAGCTCTACATGAGAAACGTGTGCGGGTGAAATTCCACTTGGCTAATATTGTTAAGTAGAGAACGTGGACGTACTAATTACGATGTTGCCTGGCTTGGAAATGCAACATGGTTAACGACATATGAAGTTGTGAGAACGTCAGAGATATTTGTAAACACTGTAAAACAGAGGATACATTAGTAGCACCAGAATATCTTCCCAAAAATCTATAAGATCTGCTTTTCGTGTGCTGGAGCATAAAGGCCTAGGGTGAGTCCTCACGTTAAATCTAGAAATTTAGTTAACTTATATATTTCTCACCTTAACAATCCTAATGTTTTTTTTTAAAAATCGTTTTAGTTTTGTCTTTTGTTTATTCCTCACTAGTTTTTATTACATTGACAGAATGCAAAAAGGGTATCATCCCTGTATAGATCGAGCTCCACCCCCATTTCAGAAAACTTTTAATGCAACGTAAAATGTAAATACTCACAAAATCAGTAACGTGCTCTGAGTCACTGCATCATATGATAATAGCAAAGTTGTTAGGCCAGTTCTTTCTCGCCCAATATTTAGCTTCAAATTCGATAACAGATGACTAATAACTTGAAAAACTCTATTTTCATAAACATAATTTCATTTCTGTTATTTAATCCTTTAAAATGAATGTTTACTTATGAAGTGTTCGATTACAAGTTCAAAACACCTTTTCAGTACAGGTGTAACTCTTTGAATTATATTTTTTTTTTTACTTTTGTTTCCTGCATCTGATTTCGAAGCCGAAAGATTACTAATAGAACCAAGTTTATACGGGGTCATCTTAGACGATTAAGGCTCAGATCGATTTTTTAAGTTAAGGTGACTAATTACCGTACGTCCCAAGAAATCAAAATTATGAACGTTTTACTTAAAAGTTAGTTTATTATCTCTTGGATGTTCCTTTGAAATTAGATCTTTGCAAAATTCAATTTTAAGATTATACATATTACTGGTTTTATCCGCATCTATTTCCTGTATTCCCCCCAACAAAAGTTTTATTTACGCTATGAAGAACCCTCAATTATCAAAGCAGTGTGTAGTTACTCTATTAACGGCTATTACCGGTTACTTATCGAATTCAAAGGACGAGAAAGAAATAGACTTATCACTTTGATATAACCATGGAATCCATTTACTCATTTTAAGTTTCTGATCTCGTGGTTATTTAAATCTTATATTGCATTAGTAGGTAACTCTCTGAAATAGACTGCAGTCTATATAAGGATGATGCTATTCCATCTTCAGTATATGTGGCAACGTAAAACTAAAAAAAACTTTCAGATTTTTTCATAAATCTAGGACTATTTATTGTCAGTAACTTTCAAATGTAACCTTAGAACAAAACACAGAGTTTATCGTCCGTATCATAAATCGAAGAAGAACCTGCATTATGCTAAGATATTCCAGTCGACTTAGAGTAAGGATTAAGTCCATCATTAAGAATATTACATCTAGAATGTTCATAGTGTCAGCTAATTAAGAGTTATTTTCTCGGAAAGCAGACTATTATGATACCCTCTGTAGCTCGTCCTGGCGATACCAGAAAAATCTAGAAGATCTTAGATAACAAGTTTTTATGACTAAAAATAGTAGGCTGTATTCACAAAGGCATAGTGGTAGTGATGCCGTTCATCTTGAAAATGTTAACCATTATAACAGTACTCACGATTCAGAACACTGCTAGTCGTACGGTTGAGTTTATTTATGCATATATTTGTATAAGTATGCATGTGGAAACGCACATAAATGCTCGTAATAAAACTGTTAACCGAAATTCACAAACACTGATTTTCATATCAAATGTTCGGCATTTATATGAGCACATTTCTCATCCTATGTACTCACAACGTCGGTGTTTAATATGTAAAGCCTTTAAAGAACCAAGACGCATTCTTGTTTTGTTTTTTTTTAAATCGATTACTGCAGAAATATTTTTCCATGTTTATATAACCCAAACCTGCAATAACCTTTCTATGCAGACATACAAACATCTAGATTACGTGGCATTTTATTGTTTCGCTATATATTTATTCTATTTTATGTATTTATTTATTTATTTTAGATACTTTTGAGTACAAACTAAAATTCGAAGATTTCAGTGACTGTAATTTGGCGCTGGTTTGTAGAACCTGGCATTTATTCAAATATTTAATGAAATAAAATTCCCTTTTTTATTATAATCATATTGTTTTGTTTGATATCTATTTATGTTCAGATCGATCTTTTGGATACGTCCTGGTTGGCCAATAGTTGTTTTGTTAAAAATATTTGCTCTTCCAGCAATAGAACCGGCCTATGATACAACACTATGTACTGAAATGAAACAAATAGCCTGTAGCTTTCCTTCTAGCCTTGGGTCGGTTGTGCGCACGTTCAAGATTGAATGTTTAAGGATTATATTGTTTAGGTTTCATATGTTGTAACTTTAAGTATGATACACGAAGATCATATGAATCACTTAAATATCTTTCCTGAGTAGGAAAATCTCATATCACGGAATTCCAACTAGAATGTTTACAACACAATGATGCAGCAAGCAATAAGAATCGCTGAAAATAGCAGGATAGAAGTCTCAAGTCTCAACCGTCAGGTTAAAGCAAACAGAATAATATGCAATATAAATGGAATATATTCGTGGGTGCCTTAGAGAAGGGCGGTAAGATGGCAGAATTGTTAGCCCGCTGGAAAGAATACCTTACAGCATTACTTTTTGTTCTTTTCATTCTGATTTCAAATGCAGCCAAAGTCAATGTTCTCTTTCGTCCCATCGACGCTGATAAAACACTAGTCAAGTCCTGAGGTCGATGTAATTACCTTGTCGCCTATCCTCAAGATTATGATTTGGACCCCGAAACAGACCAGTGTCCAATTAAAGAGAATGTTATTAACGCGGTCTGATTTGAAATCCAGCCAGAGTCAATGTTGGAAGAATCATCACAATGACTCTAAGTGCTCACGAAGGATGAAAATGGTACCTTAAGGAGGTACTAAATGGTGGATTTCACAGGACGAAATAAATAATTACAGTTTTCTGGCGGTGAAACAACATAAAGCAGCAGAAATTTAATGATAGCAGAGAAATAGTGGGCAATATAAATGCAGGTAGTGTCCGTTTGATTAAGAGTTTTGATTTGCAATCACTTGATTCTGTGTTCGGAAACTGTGTATGCTGTTTTACGCTTATGACCAGAGTTTTCGCTAACGGAGAAAGAGCCGGTTTCTAACCTAGATCAACGGCTCCCTCATGAGAAATTTGAAAAACGTCTACATGACAGTTGTGTATGTATGAGAGTATATGTGCAAGTATTTTGATTCAGGGCATGTGCAGATCTGTCTCTTTTATTATCTCTACCTTAGCGAAGGTGAAGGTATTGTTTGCAGTCCTGTTTCTTTGTTTGTTCGTCTGTCCGTGGACAAGATATCTCAAGAAACACTAAATGGATTCGAATGAAACTTTCAGGGATGCTTCGCCTTGTGACTGGCACGAACTGATTAGATTTTGGGATCAATCTAGTACCCGACAATGATTCTGGATTATTTTTCCGTTTGTTCTTTTCTTAATTTTCGAGAGCGGTCGGATTCAATTTTAGTATTCTTGTTTGTGAGAGCAATCGAGTTTATTTCAGATTTTCTTATCTTAAAAATCATTTCCGGTTAATTATTGAGAGGACGTTGGTGTTACTTTCCGGAGGTTGACGCGCTCTGATTGGCATTTTTATAGTTGCATGTCTACAAATGTGCACATGTATATAAATGCTAAGAGTTTACATATTTTGATAATTCCATTGATGTCTTGTTTCTAGAATCACCTTATGCGTTTTCCCTCCTCTGGTTTCGAGAATTCTTATTTCTCAGTATTCGTGCTCAAGCAGTTTGTTACTTATCATTATTAGGGGTCTCAATAGTTCAACTTACATGTTTTTTTCTTCTTATCATTGATCTTCTGCGTTATGCTAACATTCCTTGCGCAGCTCATTTCTGCCGTGTATAGTTTCTCATCTTTGCCTCAACTCACTATGTCCCATCTATTATGTTTGCATTTTATTAAGGTTTTCAGAGAGAAAACCCACAAAGACTCTCCTAAGTATGTATGCATGTATGTATGTGTACATATATATATATATGTATGTGTGTGTATGTGTGTAAGCGTATAACTGTATATATGTATGTGTGTATATATGTATGTGTGTATATATGTGTGTGTATGTATGTGTTTATATATATATATATATATATATATATATATATATATATATATATATATAAATATATATACACATACATGTGTGTGTGTGTGTGTGTGTGTGTGTGTGTGTGTGTGTGTGTGTGTGTGTGGCGGCAAGCTGGCAGAAACGTTAGCACACTGGGCGAAATGCATAGCGGTAGTTCGTTTGTCTTTACGTTCTGGGTTCAAATTCCGTCAAGGTCGACTTTGCCTTTCATCCTTTCGGTGCCGATAAATTAAGCACCAGTTCCGTACTGGGGTCGATCTAATCGACTAGCCCCCTCTCCAAAAATTTCGGGCCTTGTACCTAGAGTAAGAAAGAAACTATTATATATATATATATATATATATATATATATATATGAATAACTTTCAATGCAATTTCTTCTAATTACCTTTTATTATTTCGGATTAAAGTATATTACATTTTTCTTAGTACAGTGTGTGGTTCTCATTTTATCAATATAATGAGTTATACGCTTTAAAAGGGATTACCACTTCAAATAGTGGTAACTTCCAGAAAGAAAAAAAAAAACCTATAGAAACTCAAGCCAAAACCAGCCATTCAATACATTCAATATACAGGAATCAATAAAATGAGAAGCTGAGGATGTACTAGGGTCAATATAATTGACTAAAAGCTTGAAGACAGCGCCTGGAACCATTGAAAGCATTGAAGAACATTTTAATAATAGGCAACCTTCAGTGTTGGATTAGATTCCATATGCAGCAGATATTTGAATTGTTTCGAAAACGCCACACCGCTACCATATCATTCTTCATCTACTATATTACACTAAAAGAAAAGTCTATTCCGTCTTGAAGCTGTCAGGAATCAATAATCAATATGTACCTATTCAATGAGGTTCCGAACAAAAAGAAAAAGAACATATATATATATATATATATATATATTTTAAAAGAAAAAACGGTATGCATGTAATAATATTATGATGTGAGAGAGTACTGTTTTAATCACTTGGACGAGTTCAGACTGATTTTTGTGGTTCAGCCTTCAATATATTTTACATTCCATTACTGAGAAGATTTTATGTAATATTAGAATGAATTATTATTATACTTCATGTTTAGCTTTACTTAATACACACACAAACACACACACACACACACACACACACATACACACACACACTCCACATATCCCATTTAGTCTTCTGTCAATTATATTTTTCTTCAACCTTTGCCATCATCGCATTTACTTTCTTTTCTTTCTTCGTATGTGAACGCATGTTAATTTCCTTCCTTATTTTCTCAGCTAACTTTTCTTGTACGTCTTTATTCTTTCTCTCCTTTTCCTTTTTCTTCATCTTCTTTCTTCTCAACTTCATCTTCGTCTTCTCTTCTCCTCTCGTGCCCTCTTCTTCTTCTTCTTCTTCTTCTTCTTCTTCTTCTTCTTCTTCTTCTTCTTCTTCTTCTTCTTCGTTTTCTTCTTCTTCCTGTCCCTTCTTTATCTTTTTGTCTACTTCTCTTCTTTCTTTTACTTCTTTTTCTCTTCCTCTCCTTCTTTTCATCATCCTCTTTTATTTTTCTCATCCGCTTTCCTTTATTTTTTCTTTATCCACTTCATCTTCTCTCCATCTCATCTTCCTCATTCTTTTATTCAGCTCCTCCTCCACTTCCTTTATTTTTCCTCTTCTCTTCATTTGTTGCTGTTGTTGTTGTTGTTGTTGTTCTTCTTCTTCTTCTTCTTCTTCTTCTTCGCTTTATTCCTGCTAACTTTGTTGTTATCATTTCATCTAACAAGCTTCCCTACATTAACATTCGATATCCCGAACCCACCGAGGTCGACATTGCCATTTCGGAATTGTTATGTCCAGTGCTGTGGTCCATGCCCCACATCGACAACAGTGGCGATCTCTAAATTAAAACCATTATTTCTACTTGTTTTATTACGAGACAACAGAGTACTCTTCAAAGCGTGTACAAGACTCACTAGAAATAGCAAGTAAAATAACCCTATATCATGTGAAACATGAAGGCCCATTCAACAATAATCATACATATGGAAAGCAGTGACTTTCATCATAGCTTGGTTCTGCTGAGATGATTGGTTTAGACAGAGACATCAGATGTTGCTCTGCCTTGCTGCTGCTGCTGCTGCTATTGTTACTACTACTACTACTACTACTACTACTACTACTACTACTACTACTACTACTACCACGACTACTACTATTACTACTGCTACTACTACTACTACTAGTACTACTACTACTACAGCTGCTGCTATTGTTGCTTCTAGTTCTGTTGCAGCTGCGGCAACCTGCTTTTTAACTAATATCAATGTATTCGTGGCTGTGAAGGTGGTCAATTGGGTGAATCATTAACCTCCTCGACAAAAGGCTCGGCCGCATTTCATCGAGATTTTTCATTCTGAGTTCAAATTCCGCCGAGATCGGCCATGCCTGCCTTTCAGGTGAGCAGTCGGATCGATGTAATCGACTAACACTCATCCTTCTCCAAAAATTCCACTCTTTTTGCTTGTTTGGAGAAAGAAAACTATTATGGTAGCACCACGAAATATTTCCTTCAAATCTACAGAGAAGAGTTAGTTTTAAAAAACCTCGACATAATACATACCTGGTCCTTAAATTATTGTTTCAAATGCACGGTGATGCTACGCCAACGATGATGGCATAACTTGCTTTGAAGTCAGGTCGATTGAGCGCGTTCCCTATACTGAAAGGTAAACACACCGACGCTCTATTCGTTTATTCTTTAAATTGTTTCAGTGATTTGACTGCAGGCATGATTAGCACCGCCTTTAGTCGACCAAAGCAACCCCGTGACTTTTTCTTTGTAAGCCTAGTAGTTATTCTATCGCTCTCTTTTGCTGAACCGCTAGAATTCGGGGATGTAAACACACCAACATCGGTTGCCAAGTGATGGTGGTGGGGACAAAAAAAGACACACACACAATGTATATATATATATATATATATATATATATATATATATATATATATGTGTGTGTGAGTGTGTGTGTGTGCGTATATATATATATATATATATATATATATATATATATATATATATATATATATATATATATATATGTACGACGGGCTTCTTTCAGTTTCCGTACAACAAATTCACTCGGCTTGAGGCTATAGCAGAAGACACTTGGCCAAGGTACCACGCAGCGGGACTGAACCCGGAACCATATGGTCGGGAAGGGAACATCTTACCACACAACTACACCTGCGCTCTATATTTTCTTTTAGACTTCAACTCGTATAATAACTATGCTTATTTACATAGAAACCTCATGCCTGTGTAAGTATTTCGTTATCGATAAAATGATAATAAATTTCTGGGTGGGGCTTATTTCTATTATTTCCTAGCGTATTTGATGGCTTATTTATGAGAAGATCAATGACTCTGCTGAAGGAAAGTTCTGACACGTCACATTCATTAAAATTTTCTGAGTACGTGTACTTTTCCGGTACACAGCTTTCAGTTTTCGGAGATACTTCAACAAATCAATGAGACCTTGATCGCATATAGTAACATTTGTTTTTAGTCATATAAGACATTTCCTGTGTTGAAGCACGTTCACTGTATGAATAAGTAATAGAAAATTGCTCAGCTTTTTGCGCCACAAAAAAAAAAAAAAATGTGCGATCCTCACCATGATTACAGATGCTTTTGCTACTGTTGTGATGAGTTATTTGAGATTTGCTTCAATATATTTATTTCAGTTTGGTGGTCTCTGGTGCAAGTCAATTTATAACTATATAACTGCGTCGTTTTCATTCGGTAGATATTTTCTACGTCCCATATGGAAATTACTCGCAAGACTTGTTTACGTTTGGTTTTCTGTGAAAACTGGTGCCTTCCAAATTAAGGATACCAACCTTTTTCCAAGCGTCGAAATTTTGGAAATCCTACAATGAAAGTTGATTGATTAAATTGCTTTATCCATGTTTATAGTTTGTCCTTTGTGTTAGTTATTCATAAGCCTTTACAATATACTTTTGAATTCTTTATTCAAGTACACATAATCATGTTCACTCAGTGATTATTTTTCTCGGTCTATTTTACTCTCTCTTTCTCTTTCATTAACTCTCTAACTATCGTTCCCTCTTACACCCTCTCTCTAATTACCTCTCCAACACTATCTTAACCGTATCTCCCATATTCTTTCGCTCTATATTGCTCCCACTCTCTCGCTGATCGTTACTTTCTCTACCTTATCTACCTCCTGCTCCCGCACATATCCAACATTTCCTTCTTTTAGCCTTTTATTTCGCGAGGAGCATCACTCTTATCTTGCGTGTTCAGTCTTCCTCGATTCACGATGAAAATTCAATTTCCTATTACCAATATACGCTAGTATTTTCTATGTTCATCCACGTCTTATGTCCACAGACACCCTTGCTTGTACTCTGCATTTGTTTGTTCTTGTTTTGTATCAGCCTTTTCTCGTCACCATTTCTGTGTTCATTCTCGAGACATTTTAGAACGCCAAGCGCGTTTTTAGTCTCAAGATCTGTCTTCGTTTTGTTTTATAATTTTTGATCGATCCTTTGCTTTATTCCAAATCTCATTCAAAAGAGAGTTAAACAGCATCGTTCCGCATAAATCTACCGTCATATATATTCAGGAACTTGTGGACACACCTAGCATAATACACAGAAAAGGGTTTCTGCAGAGTATTACGGAACGACCTGCAAAAACGATATTTTTTATAGAGATAAAATATTGGAATTGTACATTAGCTCACTCTTTCCATCCAAATTGAAAAGTTCACAGTTAGCTGTACTACACGTCAGAGCAACGTGAGATGAAACGTTTTGCTCGAGAACACAACCCACTGAAGAGGCTTTCATCCTGTTGATAAAAAAAGTCATCACCATCATAAATGACGTCAGCTTACCTGGAAAGAAGCAATGCAGTTAAAATATTGCTTGCAATGTTCCACAGCTCTCGTATCACTCCTTCATAGTCAGCCAATGATCTCTTCGGCCTACCCTCGTAATTTCGCTCACGAACATCAGGCGAAGCTATTATAGAACACATCTCACCTCAGACAATTTTTAAATTTTTTTACTCTGCTATTCCAGACATTGGAAACAAAGATCACTTGTAAAGTAAGAAATCAGTAAAGAAATATCGATGAGACATAGATATGATATGTTAATGAAAGTACAAATGTAATTTCAAATCTATACTAACTTCAAAAACATTTTAACTTGTAAGTAGTTACTTTTAGTTCCTTAGTTTTAGTAAAAGAGGAATACGTCTTTCCTAAGGATATGCTGCTGACTGATCACTACTCACATTAGTGAATGATCTTATATCAACGATTGATGTTTAGGTGAACCGAGTCTGTGAGGATAATGAAGATATTTATATAATGCGCAAAGAAACGCTTGTGGCGTTTCACTGAAAACGTTGGAGTTAAGTAGTTTCAACAATATAGATCTGTCTTCCAACGTCTACCTCCGTACAAACTGAATATACATGGATGGTTTGAAATTATGGTGGAATGTTTGACCTGCCTGATAAAATACTTCCATTGTGATATAAAATGTAGTATTTTATTTTCGTTTATATAAAGCAACACTATCTTTATATTATATTATAGGAGGTGAACTGGTAGAATAGTTAGCACATCGTATAAGATGCTTAACATCATTTGCCTCTAGAGATTCTGAGCTCAAACTCCGCTCCCATCTTTTTCAGGGTAGATAAACTATTTACCAGTCAAGAACATTTATCGATACAACCGACTTGCCCATCCCCTCAAAATTGCTGGCCCTGTTCCAACATTTGAAACAATAATATATCACAAGGGAGACAATTTTTCTCATGACATTTACGCCCTTCCCAAAAGCAACTAAGGGACTGCATGTTGGTTTCTGCTTTATGTTGACGGCCAGTGATTTCGAAGAGCAGGTGTCTTTCTACACCATTGACCGTACTACATGATCGGCACATTGTTTTATCGATCTTGGAAAGATGGAAGGCAAGTTCATATCGACGAGATATGAATTTAGAATGCCAAGAGCCTAAAGGAGCACAGCAACGCATTTTTTTCTGACGCTCTATGCTTTAACTATGTTTTGAAATAGAATTGAACTTGAACTGAATGTGTGTTTCAGTGGCTGGTATTTCTTTTGGAAGCTTTATTCTCACTACTTAATACTCATAAAACAATTCATGCAAATAAAATAATTTCCCTTGCTGAGTTACAAAAACTGACTTAACCCGAAAATAGCAAAATAGTTAAATCAGCGAAGTATTGAAACCGAATTGCGGAATAATTTCGACGTTTCTCAATTAGTCTTATGACGCTTGCTACGTTATTAACCTCGACTGCTTTTTAAATATTAAACACTTGAGATTTTATCGGAATATCATTTGTCAAGATCTACATTAGGTGATGAGTGATGACTACTGCACAACTCTATTTCCTTAGAGCTGCAGAAGCATGGCAAGGATAATGGTAAATGATGAATGGTTTTCATGGATTAAGACCTTTGAAGGGTGTTGCTGGAGATTCATCAAGCATTGATAGTGATGTATTTAGAGAAAAGAATTATAGATGAAGAAATAAATATGAATATTAACAACTGTTTGTATTCCGCCACGTTTCTAATGATAAATATTTCGTTTCAATAACATTTCATTGATTTAAATGTTTTACACAAAGAGATGATGGTTCAGTACAGGATAAAATCATGTTGCAGCCTCGAAACATGATAGACCAAAGCGGAAATATCAACGTGTAAGATTGAAATAATGTAAAAATATAGTGATATAATAACAATTTTTCCTTAGTTCGCATTCCCTTCGAGCTGGCAGTAACGTTAGCACGCCGGGTAAAATGCTTACCAGCATTTCGCCTGTCCTTACGTTCTGAACTCAAATTCCGCCTAGATCAACTCTGCCTTTTATCTTTTTAAGGTCGGTAAAATAAATACCAGTTACACACTGGGGACGATGAAATCAACTATTCCCTCATGCAAAATGTTAGGCCTTGTGCCTATATTAGAACGGGCTGTTAAGTAATACATACGCGGGATGCTCTGCGCAGTGGCCCGTCATGCATGAAATCACAGCCAAATTTCCTTGAATTGATTTAGAGAAGATGGACAGAGTAGGAAAATACATTTAGTTGTAGATTAAATGAGACAAAGGAGATTCATATTTTACTATGGTTCTGCTGAAGAACTGAACTGGACTAAATATTAATATTAAGGAAAAGAAGAAAGATATAACGAATTCTGGTGTTTATTTCATACTAAAATGACTTTCAATCAAATGTAAAACTACTCAGTATGTAAACCTGTGAGTTTACCTACTATTTAGTTTCCGTTTATCCGGTTATATTTGTATGACATTAACGATTTAGAGTAATAAAGTACGTGCTTCAGATCAAATACAGCCTTGCACAAACTGAGACCATCTATATAGGTAATTGATATGGAAGAAATGCCAACCAATTCTCCTTCATTTTACGTCCCATTGCCTTAGATAGGGAACACAATTTATTGCAATACCATATATACTGTTCCATATAAAACAAGACCATAAAAATTGGATGGTCACGTTTGGCATCGCTCTTCATCTAAATCATACTTTATACATGCGGGCGATTATGTCACCTGAAAGGAATTACTACCGAATCTCTAATCCATACACTAGCATCTTAAAATATAGGTGTATTAAATGAAATAAGTTTAGATATTCTTTTCTTCTCTAGGGACAAGGCCTGAAATTTTGGGGTAGAGGGACAGTTGATTAGATCGACCCAAAACGCAACTGGTACTTAATTGATCGACCCCTAAAGTATGAAAAACAAATCTACCTCGACGGAATTTGAGCTCAGAACACAAAGACTGACGAAATATTGCAAAACATTTCACTGGGCGTGCTAACGTTTCTTATTTCTTTATTGCTCACAAGGGGATAAACATAGAGGGGTCAAACACGGACAGACAAAGGGATTAAGTCGATTACAGCGACCCCAGTGCGTAACTTGTACTTAATTTATCGACCCCGAAAGGATGAAAGGCAAAATCGACCTCGACGGAATTTGAGCTCAGAACATACAGACAGTCGAAATGCCGCTATGCATTTCGCCCGGCGTTCTAAAGTTTCTGTCAGCTCACCGCCTTTAAATAAGTTTAGATATTGAGTTTATGCATTTGTTTTGTTAGATTCCTGATGTGAAATCGTGTCTGGAAACAGATATTTGTATATTCTGGAATGTTGCCATATAAACACAAACATTATATATTCGTTCTTTGTTTCAACTGTGTTATTTTTCTTATTGTCATTTGTCTGAAATATTTCGCGCACATTTTGTGACCTCTTCAGCGACTCACCACCTAGTTTTGTTTAGTCAAGAAAGACAGAATGGACTAATTTAAACTTGATATCTTGAAAATTAATGTCGACACTAATGATAATGTTATAAGCAAAATAACTACAATAAAACACTGGTACTGTTTTTCTTTCACGTGTTTCAGTCACTTGACTGCGGCCATCCTGGAGCACCACCTTTAGTCGAGCAAATCGATCCCAGGACTTATTCTTTGTAAGCCTAGTACTTACTCTATCGGTCTATTTTGCTGTAACGCGAAGTGACGGGGACGTAAATAAACCAGCATCGGTGCCTCGGTTGTCAAGCGATTTTTTTGGGGGGTGGGGAGACAAACATAGAAACACAAGAACATATGCATACACACACACACACACACACACATATATATATATATATATATATATATATATATATATATATATATATATATACGGCGGGCTTCTTTCAGATTCCGTCTACCAAATCCACTTATGGCTTTGGTCGACCTGAGGCTATAGTAGAAGACACTTGCCTAAGGCGCCACGCAGTGGGACTGAACCTGTGATCATGTGGTTGGTAAGCAAGCTACTTACCACACGGCCACTCCTGCGCTTTGTTGAAGAATTTTGATTTTTAGCAGATTTCCATACGCTTGAAGAAAACGAAGAGGTGGTATGAAATGCTATTCTGCAACCCCACACGATTTATTACTGCATACCAGTGTGTACACTATGACGTCATTGTCTTTTAGCTTGAGAACTGTACCTTCGATTGGATTATTTTGCAAAGTGTATTCGAGCACTGACGAATCCCAGGTTTTCAAGCGTTATCTAATACAAGTCTACAGTATCCGATGTGTCTGTTTAAAAAAAAATCTGTGTGTAGTTTGAAGGTGGTGGAATTAGTTACCACTACTAACAGACTGAATTGACCATATAAATATTCTGTCTTATGCAAATGGTGAAATAAACGTCCGAGATGATTTGCTTTCAAGCAAAAACTGCAGAAGCTAATCGCAGTTCTTGTAAACTCATCTTCTAAAGCCATCGCAACAGTAGGAAAATTTCTGCATCATCTGCAGATATCTGAAGGTGACAAACGTTTCACTCGGTTAGGAAGAAGCAAAATACTCCTCAAACAACATAGCGTGTTCCTTGTCGTTGGGTTCCTTGTTCCTTGTCGCTGGGCTGATCAATGATCTAGCGAAAGCTGATTTAAACGCAGTTAATCGAGAGCAACAGAGTAGATAAGAAAATAACAGCATTATGTTTGCTATATAAGAATAGAACGTTAGACTACCCATTAAGTATAGTATTATTTAAATGTGACATTCAGTAAAATTCTAAAATCCTTACATATATAATAAATTGTTTACATCCAATATAACTAAATTCCAAGCATTTGATGGAAAGATATTAACTCAACTTCAGTTACAAGCAAGTTAATCGTATTTCATTAAATCTCTTACTCTATCTCAATAAACGGAATTCAATTTTACTCCATTGGTTTTCTTTTTCTTTTCGTGTTTATTCAATTAAAAACATATTCTACCATATTTCATGCGTAATAACACAAGGGGTTTCAATCTACAAATGCATCTAACATTAAGGAAACGGAAATTTTTTTTTTAAACAAAAAAGTTGGATTTGAAAAATTAGATATGTAGATAAATAAAGTAATTATATTTATTTGGATAATTAGATATTTTTTTCTTGAATTATACAGATCTTCTAGCATGAGAATTAGTAGTTTATCAAAACACCATACTAATGTCAAAGTTAAAATAAAGGAAACACACGCGCGCACCATGTATGTATACACTTATACATATACATATATATATATATATTTATACGTACACATATAAATGTATATTATACATACACACATATGGATATGACTGTGTGTGAGTGTGTGTGTGTGTGTGTGTGTTTGTGAGTGTGTATGTATATGTATACATATCTATGTGTACATATATATATATATATATATACATATATATACATACGCTTATAGACGCATTTATATAGTGTGTGTGTGTGTGTGTGTGTTTGTATGTATCTTCTTAATTCAACTAATCAGTCAAACCCATCGGTATATATATATATATATATATATATATATATATATATATATATATATATATATATATTGAATACACTCTTTTCCATCACTTCTTTCTTGAAGGAAAAGCTCACGAAATGAAATTAAAAACGATTAAGCAACATAAGCAATGCATTATAATTTTCCAGACAGTATGTAAACAATATTGTCACCAGACTTCCAGTGTCTAATTTACTTATATGATTAACTTTAGTGAAGACATAACAGTGAAAATTTCAGGTTACGTATAATAAACCTAAAATCCGGTTAAATGTAGTTTATATCGAATTTTCAAATATCATAAGAAATAGACATTAATATGGAGAAAGACTATACTCGCTATCAGCGACAGCCATTAATATGCACCTCTCTCTCTCTCTTTCTCTCCCCTCCCCCTCTCTCTCTTTATATATATATATATATATATGTATATATATATTCTTCTACTGATTATGAAACTTTTACGTGCTGTGTTTGTGTGTCTAGTATATATATATATATATATATATATATATATATATATATATATATATATAATATTAGGGACAAAATCCAAAATTACAGGTAAAAACTCAATTAAATTCAATTTATGAAAAATCAAAATTAAATTGAGCTTTATAGATAAAATATATATAAAATATATAGTTTTAGGGAAAATAATCAAGTTTCAAGAACTCATCGATGAAGATCCACTATCACATATAGAAAAATTAATAATTAAAAGCACAATAAATGAGTATAATATAATACAAAGTAAATATCATAAGATAACGATAATATCTTATGATATTTACTTTGTTTTATATTATACTCATTGTGTTTTTAATTGTTATTTTTTCTATATGTGATAGTGGATTTTCATCGATGAGTTCTTGAAACTTGGTTATTTTCCCTAAAACTATATATTATATATATATATATATATATACATATCAAGTAAAGATTTCGTGACCAAACGATGAAAGAAAATTCTCAAAACCATATGAATGAATCTGGTAAACGCAAGCCGAATGGAAGCTCGTCACGTATGTGTTTGTAGTCATATATTTATGGATGTTTTTATAAACAGACATCAGATTTCCTTTCTGTCAAAAACTCAAATGTCAGATTTCTTCCCTGAAGACGATGCAATCAATTTATAATCATTATTTTGAACCACCTAGCCTCCAGAATCAGCTTTGTGATTTGTAATACTCTTCTTTCATTTTTGACCCCTTTAATTTCTATTCTGTGTAAGTCGGACCATTTTGTATGTACGCTTATATACGTTTTTTTTAATGGATTTAAAATTCTTTGTATATCGTCCAGCCTAACTTGCTTATTCTTACGTTTACTCCTCTACCCGCTCAAGTTTAAATCTCTTGAGCACTATTAAGTGTATTCTATATGGAGAATATCTGATTCTCATACATGAACTATATATATATATATATATATATATATATATATATATATATATATATATATATATACATACAGGTATAAATATGTATGTGTTTGCAAGTTGCATCTGTGCTTCTGTCTGTTTTATTCCGTTGGACCGCTTAACAACCTGTGTTGTTTTCTTTAAGTCCCGGCATCATTGGCAAATCTACTGAAGAGATCGATAAAATAAAGTAATAGACTTCAATTAAAACATACTTACATACCAATGTAAACATGACAGACCGGATATTGTTGTTTAGGACAGAGGGGCAAATGTATGTACCATAAAGGTCAGCTGCCCAGGAGATATAAATATCTCTTTCAAAATCAAAGAAAAATAGAATATCTATGGACAACTGCTTCGAAACCTCCAGCTTCTATATCCAGACTATGAATTTATATTCATACCAATAATAATTGGAGAACAAGCAGAATCTGGATAAACTGAAATTTTCAGAAAGAGAAATTGGCCGGCTAATTCGTACCTTACAAGAACAATCAGTGAATGGAACAATAAAAATATGCTAGAATTTTCTTAAGTTCCAAATGTGAATTTGTCTGTATTAAACTACATCCCAAAGTTGGTAACTTGTATCTTTGTTGGGAACCGGCTTCCTCCTGAGTGGAAGAGTTATAATAATTATAATATAGAACAGACATACACACATACACCCAAATACACACACGCATGCACAAGTATGTGCACGCGCCCTTAAGTACAGGTCCCAATTTCTTCGACTAAATTCTTCAGGGCGCAACTTCAGCATGGTTGCAGTTCAATAAGTGAGACTGGGGATCACTTTGGTCATCCGCCGATGAAGAGCGTGGCTATCCGCGTGAACTGATGCGAATTGCAGGACTCAGTGATAATCGCAACCTCGAACGCACAATGCGACCCCAGGATCCCATCGTCTCGGGGCGCCGTCCGATCTTTAAAGCGGCGAGCCTGACAGAAACGTTAGTTCGCCGGACGAAATGCTTAGCGGTATTTCGTCTGTCTTTATGTTCAAATTCAGCCGAGGCCAACTTTCCCTTTCATCCTTTCGCGGTACATAAATTAAGTACCAGTTGCGTACTGGGGTCAATCTAATCGACTTCCCCTTCCCCAAAATTTAGGACATTGTGCCGAAAGCAGAAAAGAATATTCATTTGTCTTAAGGCAGCGAGTTTACAGAAACGTTAGTACGCCGGGTGAAATGCTTAGCGGTATTTCGTCTGTCTTTACGTTCTGAGTTCAAATTCCGCCGAGGTCGACCTTGCATTTCGTCCTCTCGGGGTCGATAAATTAAGTACCAGTTGTGTACTGGAGTCGATCTAATCCACAGTCCCGCTCCCCAAAATTTTGGGCCTTGTGCATAGAGTAGAAATGAATAAATGCGACAAGTAAATGATAAAAGATGAGTGAATTTAAGATAAATAAGAAGCAGCACAACAACCTCCTAAGCAGACCGAGTGCAGATATGAATAGCATATGGGAACCGGTATTGAGGAAGGATAGAAAAAGAATAGATTTATAAGCCTTAAAATTCACCCCATAATTGTCCACGGGCCTATGGCGTAGTGGTTAAGAGCGTGGGCTACTAACCCCAAGGTTCCGAGTTCGATTCACGGCAGCGACCTGATTAATAATAGTAATAGTAATAATAATAATAGTAACATCGATAGGAATGAGAACCAAGACATCTGACGAAGGCTGGAGGGTATATCAGCCGTAACGTTGTGTTAACAACAAACAAGATGAGGACGAATATCCGTCAAATGTAAATAACGTAAATAATTTCTCATCTCTTAAATATAGAACTGTAAAGAAGATAAGATTGTGATGAGAAATCTAAGTGTATACAACATCTGAAGGGATGAAAATAAATTTTCAGCCAAGTAAAACGGAGAAATTCCAGCCATGTAATGACTTTATTTTATATAAAAAATTGTTACTTTATTTTCTTAGCAGAACGACTACATCTACCGCAGAGCTTCCACCTGCCTATATTAAATGATTCATATATATTTGAGCCTTTTTCTTTTAATTGCTTCATTCACTGGACTGCGGCCGTACTGGGGGCGCCATCTTGGATTTTTTTTTTTGTATTCAAGGAAACTAATGCCAGTACTTATTTTTAATCTATCCGTATATTTTGCCGAACCGCTAAGCTTCAGGAAGAGAAAAAAATCAACACTGGTTGACAAATGGTGAGGGAAAACAAACGCATTCACAAAGACAGATGCAGACATACATGTACATATATATATATATATATATATATATATACACACATACATACATACATACATACATACATACACACACACATATATATATATACGACGCTCGCGCGCATTCAGACATAATACACATATGTATGTGTGCGTGAGAGTGTTGTGTGTGTATGTGTGATTGGCTTCCACACAGTTTCCGTTTACTGAGTTCACTCAGAAGGAATTGGTCGGTCCGGAGCTATAGTAGGAGACACCCACAGGACCGCGTAATGCTATTCAAACTAAAATCACGTTGTTGAAAGCAAGCTTCTTAACCACACATGTTCCGAGCAGAATATTTTTGCTATAGCTGTTGCATCAGAGAATTATGGTCAACAAATTTATGAGGCTGCGTGGCCTAGTCGTTATGGTGTAGTACTCAAGATCGCAAGATTGTGGTTTTGATTCACTCAAAGGACGACGCATTGTGTTCGTGAACGAAACTCTTCATTTCACGTTTGTCTGCGATCACCTCTACATGCAACATGTGGCAGACCGTGCATGTGTACGATTTGATGCAATGAGTGTGCTAATGAGCAGCAGAAACATTTGATCATAGTAAACGAATCAGAAGAGCTGATTGTTCAGTAAGAATTTGTGGAATCCCCATGTGTCGAATATATACATGTATATACATACATACATACATACATACATGCATACATTCATATTACATACATATCTGTAATATAATATGTGACAATTATTCGGTTGCATAATAAGACTAGTTTCGGGGTATTTGCCCCTTATCAATGTGGAATAGCCGAATCCAGCACGAGCGGATATTCCACATCGATAAAGAGCAAATACCCCAAAACTAATGTTATGGCAACCGAATAATTGTCACATATTACAGATAAATTCCTCTTTTTACATAATATTGAGGTCTCTATCATTCTTTTGTTGTCTTACCATTACTATTATTAAGGCATCCATTCATCCATTCATCCATCCATACATACATACATACATATATATATATATGTATAAAGGGAGAGAGAGAAAGAGAGAGAAAGAGAGAGAACGTGTGTATGTTTGTGTGTGTGTGTGTGTATGTTTGTGTGTGTGTGTGTGTGTGTGTGTGTGTGGGTAGGTGTGTGTTCACTCCAAAGGCGCTGTTTGAAGGAAAGCTGTCAGAACCTGTTTAGAACTAAAATATAGTTATAAAGGATTTCCCAAACTTCAAAAAGAAATGTAAGCGGCGGTTTCAATGAGAGAACGAATTCCTAACATTACCTACAATCTAGTTGTATATTTTCAACAATCGATATTGCATATTATACAAAAAATATTATAAAATCAATTTGGACGGTTATGTAAAATGCAATGCAAATTGTGTTGTACGACTTTCTAAATCCTTCTAACCGACAGAGGCAATCAGTCTAAGATATACTAAACATACTTATTTTAACTAACAGCGTATTTTTTGTGTAAGTGTGAGTATGTGGCTGTGAGTACGCGTGAAGATCTGTGTACATACCTCGTCGACCTGTCGACAATGGCTTAGGTGGCCGAAGTCACTCTTGTTTAAGAATGATAAATCTGTTAGATGAATGTAAAATTGTTTTTTTATGTAAATGAACACGTAAAGGAATATTAATGCATGAACAACAAGCAAGTGCATTAGTTTGACGCTCTGGATAATGAAAAAGTCACATACACACACACACACACACACACATATATATATATATATATACACACAGAGAGGGGAATGGGGAAGAAGGGGAAAGGGAAAGAGTAGGAGGGGATAGATGGGAAGGAGGGAGAGGGGGAGAGGAAGAGAGAGGTTTGATTTCACAAACAAGTGGCAAATTACTTAAAGTATATGAAGTATGTAAATATTTTCTGTAGTGCTGATATCGCTATCTGTAACTATGGCGTTCCCTCTGCATGTCACTGATCAAAAGAAACACAAACATGCATAAACATACCACATGTACGTGACCGCACATGCGCATTCACACACATAGCTATGTATTCCATTTATACTCTGTGCAGTTATTTTGTTATTTACCATAGGTCTTATGCTTAAGCTGGCTCAATGTAATTTAAGCTCTGAAACAGGGGTGAGGAAACCCTCGCCCCTATTTTAATGCGCCCGCAGGCTGGTATACTCATATGTACAAAATATAGTAAATATTCAATCATTAAATTTATACAATATTCGTATGCGTATTTGCAACAGACACGTTTCCCCTTTACGACTTGAAACAGTTAGACTCAAACAGAAAATCATCCAGTGATTGCCATTTGAATGGAAATTTTGTTTTCACTCTAAAACACCTATTTCTAGGTGTGTACCACTCCCTTGAGACCCAACTACACTGCAGCTGAAAAATATAGAATACCTCATAAGTAATATGAACGTCCTAAATTCAATGGCGGCGCTAATGAAGATGTTATGCGTTAATTTATTGTCTTAAGCTAATCTTTATTAATGTATATCGAATTATACATTGATATGTACATGATTAACAGAGATATTAAAGTGAGAACTTGTGATCTGCCCGCGGACCATTTTCGTTGGAATTATTTGTCTGCCACTCTAAAAAGTTTCCCCACCCCTGCTCTGAAGATTTCTGAAAATATAATTATAGACTCAACTTCGAAATTATACACTATTATTCGTGTATAATAATTTGTGTATGCATTTCCTAAAACTGTTTTCTTGAAATATTAAAAAATATTCATTTCAAGATATCAATACAGAAACTCAAATGGAATCTATACAAATGTCGAACAACTTGAAATTTCCAAATAATCATAATAAGAATCTCAGTTTTTAAGCTGTTAATCTAATTAAAGCACATTCAAAATTTTGGTGAACAATTATTGTTTACTTCACCTTTTTTCTAATTACATATATTGAAGGATATCCATACAATGGTATGTCGGATATCAACTGAAAGTTTTTGCTGCGTATCATATGGCGAGTAAAGCCTTACACTTTTTATTCAAATTACAAGGATTAGAGTTTAGCGTCATGTTGTGTCTGATCAAAGAGCCCTGTAATTACATGAGTTCCAGTAGTGGATGAAATTTCATCACTCCCTTAGACTCATCACTATGCTCCCCAAAAATTATGTAACACATCATGTCGTTTCCAATCAAATCAAAGTAAATTTGTTAAAATATATATTTAGTGACTTGGTTCCGTAAAATATCCTTAAATTTTACTGCGCTGATGGCTACGAATAACCAGACAGTAACAATTGCCCGATACTAAATAACATCAAAATACATATTTAGTGGCGTAGGAGTGGCTGTGTGGTAAGTAGCTTGCTTACCAACCACATGGTTCTGGGTTCAGTCCCACTGCGTGGCACCTTGGGCAAGTGTCTTCTACTATAGCCTCGGGCCGACCAAAGCCTTCTGAGTGGATTTGGTAGACGGAAACTGAAAGAAGCCCGTCGTATATATGTATATATATATATATGTGTGTGTGTATATATGTGTATGTGTGTGTGTCTGTATCCCCCCAACATCGCTTGATAACCGATGCTTGAGTGTTTACCTCCCCGTAACTTAGCGGTTAGGCAAAAGAGACTGATAGAATAAGTACTAGGCTTGCAAAGAATACGTCCTGGGGTCGATTTGTTCGACTAAAAGGCGGTGCTCCAGCATGGCCACAGTCCAATGACTGAAACAAGTAAAAGAGTAAAAGAGTAAAAGAGTGGCTTGGTTCTGTAAAATGTCCTCAAAATTTACTGCGCTAATGGCTACGAGTAACCACACAGTAACTATTGCCCGATACTAAATAACATCAAAATACATATTTAGTGGCTTGGTTCTGTAAAATGTCCGCAATATTCACTGCGCTGATGGCTACGAATAACCAGACAGTAACAATTGCCCGATACTAAATAACATGAAAAGGCAGCGTTTCATTGGCTGATATTTCAAACAAATCAAAGTAAGAATTGAGCTAGACGACTGAAAAGTAGTTTGGGGCTTATTAAAGTCTTCTGAAACACGGATTAGAAGCCCTAAGCAGTGATTAAGATTAATATAAACTTGTTACCATTTCAAATATATGTGAGAAATATTTGAACCTGAAGAAAGGTTATTCACTGTAGTTTGTCATGGAGAAATGTTTTCATTGCAGACAAAATGGTGTCAAGACGCCATTGACTGCTCTTTTGAAAGTTTAAAACAACTCCACAGAATCAAGTATACTTGAAAAGAATTCTGCTCTGCGGGTCATTATGGTAAGAAGTTTACTTCCGAACTGCATGGTTCCAGGTTCAGCCCTACTGCATGGAAATTTCTGTAAGTGCATTGTACTTTAGCCCCGGGTCGAGTGGATTTGATATACGTAATCTGAAAGAAGCCCGTCGTGTATGTGTGTGTGTGTGTGTGTGTGTGTATCTTTGCTTGTGATTTTTCTTGACAACCGGTGTTAGTGTGTCTACATCCCTGCGAAATTAACCGTTCGGCATAAGAGACCAACTGAATAAATACATGACTTTACAAAAAATGAAGTACAAGAAAAGGCAAACCAGAGCGAAGAGCACCATAGAAAAGTCGACATGGGTCTATGCTATATAGAAAGGGATTTTTTTTAAGTGACACACACATACACACACACACACACACACACACACACACACACACACACACACACATATATATACATACATACATTCATGTATATATATACGTTTATACGTATATATATACACACACATGTGTATTATGTGTGTGTGTGTGTGTGCGTGCGTGGATGTATCAATTTAAGGTTATTAGTTTAAACCTGGTTTAATAATCGTTTCTATTATAGGCAAGAGGCCAGCAATTTAAGGGTTGGAGTAAGTCAGTTACATCGACACTAGTGCTTCCGTGGTACTTATTTCATCGACCCAGAAATTATAAAACGCAAGGTCAACCTCGGCTGAATTTGAGCTCAGCGCATGAAGACGGACGAAATGCTGTGAAGAATATGATCCGACGTGCTGAGGATTCTGCCTTAATCTAGTTTCATAATAAACAAATATTTGCTGATAGGAAAACAGAGTAAAGAAATACAAATCTTAAAAAACACTTCTGAAAGGGACATTAATTATGCCAATCGGCATATATATATATATATATATATATATATATATATATATATATATATATATATATGTATATATACTGATGCATGAGTGTGTGTGCGTGTGTATGTGTGTGCGCGCGTTCACTTATAGTAGAAAATCCATAGCGATTATTATAATCAACCGGCTACAGTTATGAATATTAGTACGTCACCAACATGTCCTGAGAAGCAATGTCGAATTCGGCGGCATTTGAATTCACGACGTTAAAACCGGACGAAATATCGCTTAAACGTTCGAATAAATTGAACCCACTACTGAACTGGTAGTTCAATTTATCTACCCCGAAATAATGAATGGCAAAGTCGATCCTAGTATAATTTGAACTGAGTACATAAAGATGGAAGGAATGCCGTGAAGCATTTTGTCAGGCGCGGTAACGGTTCTGTCAACTCATTGCATTAAAATGCTCTGGTTATTGTTATATACTTTTCTACTCTAGGCACAATGCCTGAAATTTGGAGGAAGGAGGTCAGTTGATTAGATCGACGCCAGTACGCAACTGGTACTTAATTTATCCACCCCGTAAGGATGAAAGGCAAAGTCGACCTCGGCGGAATTTGAACTCAGAATATAAAGACTGATGAAATACCGCTAAGCATTTCGCCCGGCGTGTTAACGTTTCTTATTTCTTTACTACCCACAAGGGGCTACAGGTAGAAGGGACAGACAAACAGATTAAGTCTATTATATCGACTCCAGTGCGTAACTGGTACTTATTTAATCGACCTTGTAAGGATGAAAGGCAATGTCGACTTCGGCGGAATTTGAACTCAGAACATAAAGACTGACGAAATACCGCTAAGCATTTCGCCCGGCGTGTTAACGTTTCTGCCAGCTCGCTACCTTAAATAACGCTTCCCACTATAGGCACACGGCCTGAAATTATGGGGGAGGAGGAGGATAATTGATTACGTCGACCCCACTCTTTCAAGGGTACTTGATTTATCGACCCCGAAAGGCAAAGTCGACCTCGGCGGAATTTAAGCTCAGAACTAGCGACAGGTAAAGGATCGCTAATATTTCGTCTGACGCGCTAACGATTCTACTAGCTCGCCGCCTTCTGAATATTGTTATATATTTTACATTAGTTATATTATTTACATTTGACAGATATTCGTCTTCATCTTGTTTGCTGTTAACACAACGTTTCCGCTGATATCCCCTCCAGCCTTCATCAGGAGTGTTGGGGCATATGGCGTAGTGGTTAAGAGCACGAGTTACTAACATCAAGATTCCGAGTCCGACTCCAGGCAGTGATCTGAATAATAATAATAATAATAATAATAATAATAATAATAATAATAATAATACCAACATCGAAAATACCTTAGGAATGAGAACCCACGTTCGAAATATCCCCAAGACACCTGATGAAAGCTGGAGGGTATACCAGCCGAAACGTTGTGTTAACAAAAAACAAAATGAGGACAAATATCGTCAAATGTAAATAACGTAAATAACGTACATAATTCCTCATCTCTTAAATATAGAACTGTGTTATATATTTTGTATAATGTTTTCAGCCGGACATTATTAATCGAATGTAATGCTTCTGTTCCAAATTGATTACAATAAGCGGTTTCCACTCTATATATTATATACTATTAACAAAACACCTTACTAAACATTTATTAAATTATATTTACTTCAGTAAAATAAATCATCAATAAAAAATACTAATATATATGAATTTCCAAGTGATTGTATCGTTTTGTTGTACAATATAAGTGTATATGTGTGTTAAAATATATCATCTCCTACGATCTATCTCTCTCCTACACTCTTGAAATGAGCGACTAAATCACCAATAAATTGTTTCATTGCCACAATAAACCCTCTTCATCAACAAAGCAGCTTTTGTGTCTGACACCTGACTCATTACTCGGCTAAAATAGCATGTGCTGTCAAAATGACTCATTGAATTATATTCTGGAAAATTTTATTCGTTTTTATTATTATTATTGTTGTTGTTGTTGTTATTATTATTATTATTATTATGTTTAGTTCAGGTATCAGGTTTTTATTTCAATGCATTTGTATTTCTGATACGGACTAATGTTCTGAAATAGTTATAATAATATGTAGTGTGAGCAATGTTTTAGGCAACGATGCCGAAGTCACATTCGAATGTGTGTGCTTTAGATTCTCATTCAAGGGGACATATGTACGTAAACACACACATGTATATATATGTATATATATTATATGTGTGTGTGTGTATTGATAAATAATCTATATTTCTTTTATTTCTTTTCCTTATTTCAGCCATTGGAGCGCGGCGATGCTGGGGCACCGCTTTTAGTCGAACAAATCGACCCCAGGTCTTATTCTTTGTAAGCCTAGTACTTATTCTATCCTTTTCTTTTGTCGAACTGCTAAGTTACGGGGACGTAATCACACCAGCATCGGTTGACAGGTGATGTCGGGGGAACAAACATAGACACACAAACATATACACACACATATACAGATATATATATATATATATATATATATATATATATATATATTTATATATATATATATATATATATATATATATATATATATATATATATATATATATATATATATATATATATATATATATATATATATATATATATATATATACGACGGACTTCTTTCAGTTTCTGTCTACCATATCCACTCACAAGGTTTTGGTTGGCCCGAGGCTGTTGTAGAAGTGACTTGCTCAGGGTGCCACGGAGTGGAACTGAACACGGAACCAAGTCGTTGATAAGCAAACTTCTTACCACACAGCCACTCTAGCGCTTATATGTATATTATATATATATATATATAGTGAGAGAGAGAGAGAGCGAGACAGACAGAGATAGAGACAGACAGAGATAGAGACAGAAATATGATAGTGCTTTCTTGTGTTTAGTTATAATGAAAATAATTTCGCAGTAATATGAGGGATTACTCAACACTTGTAGAGAACAAGCTTTTTCGTAAAGAAGAATATTGTTAACAGTGGCTTCGAAGTAATCGACCACTGAAGACATCATCGGCAGCCCGACGATGTCTTAAGAGGCCGAAATTTCGAATTCACTGTTTTCAGTACTCTTTAAGAATGACCTATACATACGCACACACAGATATGTATGTATATGTGTGTGTGTGTGTGTGTGTATGTGTGTGTGTGTGTATGTATTATTTTGTAAAGATTATTAGGTTGAGCCGTTTTACGGTATAAATACTATAAAAAATGGTAGCTTTAGCCGATGTCTAATCATCATGAAGGGGTTCTCAAGACTAATGCCTATAATTTAGTTTATGAATTTCTTGTTTGGAGAACATATTGTGGAGCCAAACAAAGTGCATAGTAGCCACATATCTTGACGAGATTCGATGCAAGTGAAGCAGCCGCAAAACTTCAGAAGGGTTTATTGCCAAGTTTATTTTGAGTTTCACTTGTGAACTGAAGTTTTCTCGTCTATGAGCATCTTTCCCTATTGATCTCAGGTTTCTGTGATGTACATGATATTGTTTGATAACTATAGACGCGTTAGTAGCTCACTGTTGGGGTTTTCATCATCTTTCCAGTCAATATCTCTACTGTCACTTTCGACTGAAGTCGGGGCTAGATTTCGAGTCATAGTATCTTCTTCTTCGACTCCCTTCTTGATTGGAAATCTTATTGGTTGGCGACAACGGAATTGTATCATTTGTATAACACAAGATCCTTTCCTTAAGAGATTTTTCAATCGACTTCTTGGATTTCCAGGGACTTCAGCATAGTATTCCCCACGGTGTTATCAAATACGTTTTTGCAACCTAAGACGATATTAAGAGGAAGCTTGTAATATTTCGCTAATTCTGGAAGCCGTTAGACTGAATATACGATGTCTGTCGAAACGTTACTTGCTCATTTCGTTGTTGATCAACGAGATGTATCAATACTTTTGTAAACTTCTAGTTTAAATGAAACAAGAGGCTTATAAGATTATAGTTACTATTTCTTCCCTGTTACTCTTCACTCAAAGCAGGATAAAACTCGACTTGATCTACTAGGTTGATCATGTTTCTTGTTTTAGGAATCTATTGCAACCTAGAACGATTTCTCTCAGCTGCCAAAATTAAACGTGTCGCCTCACTATAGCAGCTTTTTGTGGGTGGTTTTCATGTTTTTCAGGCAGTTGATAACTGGATCTTTATATGATTTTCGCTCGCTGAGAACATGAGAGTTGTATTTGTCCATCAGAATAATCCTTCTTGTGGACGGCATTCTAATTATTTACATTATTTACAATTGACAGATATTTGTCCTCATCTTGTTTGTTGTTAATACGTTCTGGCTGAAATACCCTCCAACCTTCATCAGGTGTCTTGCGGAAATTTTGAAGCTGGGTTCTCAGGTTTGAAATTTCCCCTAGACATCTGAAAAAGACTGGAGGGTATATCAGCCGAAATGTGTTAACAACAAACAAAATGAGGACAAGTACCCGTCAATTGTAAATAATGTAAATAATGTAAATAATGTACATAATTCCTCATCTCTTAAATATAGAACAGCATTCTAATTCTTTTTTTTTTCTTTTTGTTAAGATAATGCCACTAATCATGTGAAGGAAGTGGACATTTTCAAGGAGGATGACACAATCGACATTTTCTGTCGCAACCTGGAGGATTAGAAGCATCCTTATCTTTCTTGATAACAGATATTTAGTAACTGAAGTATTTTCCTGGATAGCAATGGCGTAACCTTCTATGTGAAGGATGATGTATTTGTCACAGAGACAATAACTTTACTTAGTGTTATATTGTTTTCTATCTCGAGGTATATACACCTTTAGTCAATATATTAAGTGTTCCTCCTCCAAATTTCTGTTTAAGAACGTTAGTCCAGGTAGCCTTGGTTGTACACTCATAATATTCATACAAAAGCTTTTTTTACATAATTTTTGCCTATTATTTTAATGTTGAGTATACTCTTGAAAAAAGAAGTCGCCCGCTTCTTCACCGTTCACTTGGTGTTGCCCAACATATTTATGTAAAATTATACGTATGTATGTATGTTTCTGTCTTTATTTGTGAGTTACAGAGAAAGAAGAAAGACAAAAGAAAATAGCTTTTTATGTCGTGAAAAACAAGAAATATATTTTTAACGTGATATGTGTGTTAAAGCGTATAAACCAGTGTGATATACAGAAGACTGCAATGTAAGTTGAAAGAAATGTACTATAAAGTATATTTGCAGGCGTTATGTTAGTTCCATACTTGAAGTGGAGGTTAATATATGCTTCAAGATGTCGTCATATATGTAAAGATTAATATCTGACGTTTTTTTTTTCCGTTTTGATTTTTTTTCTTATTCGCCGGAGAGGTTGAATCTCAGTCTCTGTGTGACGTCCTACAGTTATATGGATATTTACCGATTCATTGTCACATTGTTTACATGAGTTGTACTACAGATCTCGAGGGGGAATAAAATAGCTCAAACGAAATGTTATACGCAAAAATAAACATTCAAAAGCCAATGAGTTTATAGTTAACTCTTTCAATCTTTCAATGTTTTCTTTTGTGTGACACAACCTTTTGTTGTGCGTCAGGTAGACACATAACTATTCTGTTAGCTCGCCACCTTAAACGTAGCTATCAATAGTACAACAACATTTAAGTTATATGCTGTCATTTTTCGTATTAGTTCTGTCTAACCTTCAACGAAACCTACAAACAAAGACTTTCCAACCATGATGTTTCTGTTTTCTTCTTTAAGATATCGAAGTGAATTTTAAGAGAGATCTGGCTTCAATTTTTTGATGTACAAGCAAAAACATAGAGGCGCTTTATTAGGTCAAGTGATACAACTAATGCATTCTGATATCAAAGAATTCTCTACAGTGTTTCTCAGTGAACGAAGATCAAGCCTTCGGATTCATTAGCAATTAATGTATCACTTGATCAAATTTTCTAGGTTTTGTTTTCTTTTTAAGTTTCTTTATTTGCTTCCATTTTCAAACATATATATACGAACCTCAAAACAGGCAATATATGAAGTTCCCCCTATCTTTGACCGTTGACTGAACACTATTCAATTTTTTTTCTCCGTGTTTTTCTCCTTGTCTCCGTATTCTTTCTGTTGAAGAGCGTAGCTCGAAACGTCAAAGACTTTCCGTATTCCCGAGCGTCATACTAATATATACTTTTGTTATTTACACCACCTGTCCTCGTCTGTTGTTATTATTTGTATATTCTCCCATATATATATATATATATATGTATATGTGTGTGTGTGTATGTGTGTGTGTGTGTGTGTGTTCGTGTGTGTGTGTGTGTGTGTTTGCGTGTGTGTGTGTTTGTGTGTGTGTGTGTTTGTGTGTGTATGAGATAGAAAGAGAGTGAAAGGCAAACAATACACACACATAGATCACTCAACCGATCGGTAGACAGACAGAGAGGCAGACAGATGGTTAGACAGACAGACAGATAGATAGATAGATAGATAGATAGATAGATAGATAGATAGATACTATTTAATACATACAGATAAGAAAAATATAGATTCTAGGTTACTCTGATTTAAAATGGTAGTTTGTTTCTAGTAGTTTTGTGTTCTGATTATATTGCGGTGTGAACACAAGCTTATTCAGCGAAGACATTCTCGACAATTTCACTACCCTGTTAGCGAATTTGCTAGACCACAGGCCGTCCCAATTCACAGCCAGCTTTCTGTTTCAGTGGTACTTGCAAATATTGATTGATTCTGGATAGCAATGCAAGTATAAATCCTGCCCTGCCCACAACCTTCGTTTTGTTTTATGTTCAGTAGTCAATCAAATGTTCCGTAGCGGTTTTCTTTTGCAGTCTCCCTATTCAAAAACACTTATGATCAAATGAGTTTCAGTCACGTCAGTCATTCTAATATCATCTTTTAAGTTCTGTATCTTTGACTACGTATACCAGTATATTTCTATTGGAAGACCACGATGGTAAGTGAATGACTGGTGATTTCGTTGTTAATTGTAGCAAGTAATGTTTCGGGGTTTTGGGGATTAACCCACTAGCGGATTTTTGGCGGTTTTTTTGCACCAAGTCATTTAAACTTCTACCGCCTTCTTTGTATCAATATACCAAGAGAATCCCCAAAAGGCGCATATACATACATAAATAATTATGTATACGAATTAAGGGCATCACCGATCTCGATTATTGGGACCAACTTAAAGCCTTGAAACTTTACTCTCTCAAGCGAGCAGTACATCATTTGCACGATGTGGTGAATATACCGCCAGCATTGCACAAACGACCTGAACATTAGCTTCAAGGTTCATCCAAGACTGGGACCACGAGCCACAGTCCCCTTCCCAATTCAGGATCACAACATATAGGTACACTGCAACACAATTTCTTTTCCTCAACAAGCCCTGCCCTGTTTAACATTGCCCGAAAACTGATCAAAAAGGAAAAGGATCCTATCACCTTTAAACGGAGTCTGGACAAATTTCTTCAAGGAATACCAGATAAGCCACCTATATCTAGATTCAACTCACTCAACAAGGACTCACTATATAAGTATATATTTATATATGTATGTATGGATATGTTTGCGTCTGAGTGTGTCTCTCCACTGTCATTTGACAACTGATGTTGATGTTTCACGTCCCTTTACATTAGCGGTTCGGCAAGAGATCCGATATAGTAAGTACTAGGCTTACAAGGAATACTTCCTGGGGTTGATTCGTTCAACTAAAGGCAGTGCTCTAGCATGGCCATAGTCAAAATGACTGAAATAGGTAAAATAATAAAAAAAAACTAGGCGCAGGAGTGGCTGTGTGGTAAGTAGCTTGCTTACCAACCACATGGTTCGCGTTCATTCCCACTGCGTAGCACCTTGGGCAAGTGTCTTCTACTATATCCTCGAGCCGACCAAAGCCTTGTGAGTGGATTTGGTAGACAGAAACTGAAAGAAGCTTGTCGTATATATGTATATATATGTATGTGTGTGTATATGTTTGTGTGTCTGTGTTTGTCCCCCCAGCATCATTTGGCAACCGATGGTGGTGTGTTTACGTCCCCGTAACTTCGCGGTTGGGCAAAATATACCGATAAAATAAGCACTAGGCTTCCAAAGAACAAGTCCTGGGGTCGATTTGCTCGACTACAAGGCGGTGCTACTGCATGGCCGCAGTCAAATAACTGAAACAAGTAAAAGAGTAAAAGAGTAGATATGTATATAGTTCACTTTTATTGAAAAAGAGAGAGGAGACAAGTTTGGCGCTCAGGAACAATGGAAAAGTCTTTGACGTTTCGAACCTACGCTCTTCTACAGAAAGAAATAAGCGCAAAGTATGTATGTATGCATGTTTGTATTATTTCGTTTACCTGTTGATGTAGTTGTTGAAGACATTATTTCTGCAATCACTGTAGATGCTGAAGGCATTATGTTGGGATCATTAATCCTCTGAAATTAGACTTTAAATTTTCTCTTAACCATTTTGCTGAAAAGAGATAAATTATTCCCTCAACAACTAATCTTTTATTCATATTCCATTGCATCCATCATGAAATGGTTGATAACCAGGTGGTTCGTCGATATTAGGGTTTTCATTTTCACGCTTGGACGAGAGGATAAAAAGACCCTCGACTCCCTTTCTTTCCCCGGTAACTATCACTGCCACCATCTTGACAATTCCATTAATACGACAACTAACGAAACAATTAAATTTTGCGCAACCACGCAAACAATATTGCACACCTCCTAATTAATACAAGAGACACTCGATCATTTAGCCTCAACATTTTAACTTTGAAATTCCAGCGACTGTTATTTGGCCGAGTATGTTATTTGAGTAATACAAAGTAATACTACAGTTCTATATTTAAGAGATGAGGAATTATGCACATTATTTACATTATTTACACTATTTACATTATTTACATTATTTACATTTGACGGATATTTGTCTTCCTCTTGTTTGTTGTTAAAACAACGTTTCGGCTGATATACCGTCCAGCCTTCATCAGGTGTCTTGGGAAAATTTCGAACCTTGGTTCTTATTCTTAAGGTAGTTTTTGATGTTGTTATTATTATTATTATTATTATTATTATTATTATTATTATTATTATTATTGTTGTCATAATTATTATTATGATTATTATTATTCAGGTCACTGCTTGGAATCAAATTCGGAATCTTGGGGTTAGTAGCCCGTGCTGTTAACCACTACGCTATATGCCCGTCAAATGTAAATAATGTAAATAATGTACAAGGTAATACTGTTTGAAATATCAGTATAACCGATTATACCGAGTGTAGCGTGCAGGCGTGGCTGTAGGGTAAGAGGCTTGCTTCTCCACCATACGGTCTCGAGTTCAGTTCCACTGATCGGAACCTTAGGTGTATTCTAGTGTAACCTCGGGCCGAAAAAAGCTTTGTAAGTGAATTTGGCAGACGGAAGCTAAAATAAGTCAGTTCTATAAATATGTGTTCGTATCTATATGTGTGTGTTTACGTTCTCCGGTGGTATATTTACGTCCCACGATGTTGGTGTGTTTACGATCCCCGGTGTTGGTCTGTTCACGTCATCCCTGTATCGATGTGTTTAGGTCTCCGTGACTTAGCGCTGGGGCTAAAAGACCAAGAGAATAAGTACTACGCTTAAAAGTAAGTTTTCAGTATATGAAAGTCACTGCCCATACGTTAGTATAATTCTAGGCTAAGAATAAATAATAAAATATTTTAATTTGCCCATGGCAACATAAGCTGCCACGACAATATAAATGGATACGAAGAAAATTAACCCGTATATAGCTAGTTCTTCTATTGTTAGAAGCGAATAAAGAAGAACGCGTTGAAAGATACTGCTTCAGTATATACTGAGATCGTTTTTACTTTCATGACGGGAACCTAATTGAACGTACGTTATATTATGTGTCGTATATGAAGGCGGAAAGCTGGCAGAATCGTTAGCAAGCTGGACGAAATGCTTAGCGGTTTTTCGTCTGCCGTTACGTTCTGAGTTCAAATTTCGCCGAGGTCGATTATGCCTTTCATCATTTTGGAGTCGATAAACTAAGTACCAGTGAAACACTGGGGTCGATGTAATCGACTAGTCCCCCCCCCCCCAAATTGCAGGCCTTGTGCCTAAAGTAGAAAATATTATTTGTCATACATTAATGACAGTGTGATTAAGAAATTATAGATCGATTGTTGCATAAAAAAACCAACAATGGCGAAATTAATGAGTAAGTTAAGTGGATAATTAGAGAACGAGTGTAAACAATAAATCATAATTGGAATGAAAAAGATTATTTTGATGTTGATTAGATTAAATAAAGTAGTGTTTATAATACTAATTGAGATACAGTCAGTAAATACAATAAAACTGATTTATAAGCAAAAACCCAGTTGAGAAACGTGTTGGTAGTCTCGGTCGTTTCAAACTTTCTTTGTCTTATGACAGGACCGATGTTTGCTTGTGTTAAAGAATGTGCTGCAAGCCATGGAAATGCAAACAATTTGCTAGGGTAATCAAGGTTATAATTGAGAAAGCATGAAGAGTTGTTAGTTCCTACAGGGTTGCAGGAGATCACGACGGATGATTGCCTAAATAATACACTGCCCTGGTAACGATATATATAAGACTTATGGTGATTGTAATATTGAAATTACATACAGATATCTAGAACTTATTCACTTCACTTACTATCCCTCGGGTACTACCATCACTTCAGGGCCAGATCTAGAGACAAGACATATTATTTTAGCCGGAAGTCAGCGTGTTTCAATGAGTCAACAGTGTGATATTCGCAGATAACTCCAGTATAGAATTACACCACAATATATGTCTGGTGGACATGTTTGCCAAAAGAAACCTACTGTGTCTCTACAGTTCATTTCGAACCAGCAATGCTTCTCCTAAAGTTTCAAAAATTGTCCCTAAAGAAGAAAGGGTTGTTATTGCTGGTACAGTGTATTTCTAAAATCGATAAAACACCGGACAAAATAAATAATAATTTTTTCCGGCTCTTAACGTTCTGTAGTTACATCCCGCTTAAGTCAGCTTTGCTTTTTCTCCTTTCGGAGTTGATTAAATGTGTACCAACCGCATACTGATGTTAATGTAATAGACGTTCCCAATCCTTTCAAAATTGCCGACAGTCTGACAAAGTTAGTAAAAAAATAATTTAAATCTTATTACATTTTGGTGACCGATTTATAGAAAATGGACAAAATGAAATACAATATTTCATCCAGATCTTTACGTTCTGAATTCAGCCGTGGAAAATCAATTTGCCTCCATCCCTCCATGTTAGATAAAATATAAAACTAGACCTGCTGCTGGGGTCTATTTAATATTCAGGCCTTATACCTATGCAAAATTCATTATCATACATTTGTGTTTGGCATGAATGGACGTATCTCAAGGCCGTTTTGTTTTATTGATTAGTTTTATGGGACAGATATTATTTACCTTTCTTTTCCTTAGTTTTACAGACTTGAGTTGTTTGGAAAGTAGGAAGGTTTGCATCAATAGCTGAGGTAGACAGGAGTACTATTGGGAATGTATATCATATATGATGCATGGACGCCAAGTAAACGTGTCCTGTGTACCACGTGATGCATGGGAGAGGCAAGAGGTCAAAAACAACTTCAGTTATGTTTCCAGAAATTCATGAACACACAAACACACACCGCTATATATACATACATATACACATATATATACACATATACATATACATACACATACATATATAAATAGAGACAGACATATATATATATATATATATATATATATATATATATATATATATATATATATATATATGTATATATATATATATATATATATATATATATATACATACATATATGAATATATATATATATATATATATATATATATATATATATATATATATATATATATATATATATATATATATATATATATATGTATATATATGTATGTATATATATATATATATATATATATATATATATATATATATATATATATATATATATATATATATTATATATATATGTGTGTGTGCGTGTATATATATATATATACACAGATATACATATACATACATGAAAATGACATTGTTTACTAGGCGGAGCAGTAAGCTTGGAAACAAAATTAGAAAATAACCATGAATTAGCTTACTGAAGTAAGCGAGTCATCGAAAAGGAAACAAGAAACAGTAATATATTTTTTTAACACACACAAAAAAAAATTAAAATTAAAAGATAAACATAATTCCGAATAAACAAATAAATAAATGAATTGAAAAAATATGAAGAGGAACAGAGAAAAATGATATTAAAATATTTTAATACCCTCTTACGTCCAGTCACAATTTAATTTCCGAAAACACAAATTTGAATAGCATAATGAAAAGTAACAATAATACCAACAACACCAACAACAACAACAAAATGCATGCGCACACGATCGTCTTCTCATATCACGAAAATAATTCTTATTACTATGGGCAGAAGGCCAGAAATTTTGGAAGTGTGGAGATAGTTGATGGCGATGACCCTCGATCTCAACTGGTACTTTATTTGATCGACCGCGAAAAGATGAAAAGGAGAAAACAAGACATCGGAATAAATCTGAAGTTAGGACTAATGCTGGAAGAAATGCGACTAAATATTTTTCCCGACACACAAAAATTCTGCCACCTTGCCGAATTACATCACATCAATAATGAAGACTAAAAAAGAAAATAGCAGTTTGAAAGGATCGTCCGAAGTGAGATCTTGTGCAATATTGTCCTGTCTTATTGCCTTCCCAAGAACTTCCTCTGACAGGCGGACACTAGAAATTAGTTGAAAGATGCCTCTTGTTATGAAAATATTATGAATTTGGTTGCTTTATACGTCTCCTTCTGTCTGTATCTACAGAATTCTTTGCCATTTATGGATGACATTTCATCAAGAAGTATTTCATCTTTCTTTCTAATGCTGTTATTTTATTCATAGATAACATTTCCACGACCCACATATAAGAAGTATAGTCACATGTTTTTCATAAACTTTTCAGGTTGGAGTTGAATGCTGCTTCGTTCAACTAATTGTCTCAACGTGTTTGTGTTGATACTATTTAGAAAGTATTTCTCGTCACAAGCGTTGTTTCGATTTTCATAATTGCGTCTATAATATATATGAGTAGTTATTACTTATATTAAAGCTTAACTAATTTCTTTTATTTTCTCTCTCTACATATTTGCCCTCCAATTTGTTTGGTATGGTTTATGATTTTTTGTAATTCTGTATTAGCGGATCTGACGGAGTGTGTGCTTATCTTGGCAACTTGGCGTAAGCGAATTCTTTTTCGTTTATATTAAGTACGTAACGGTCTGGTTTGCAGTTTGCTTTAGTTTTTGTTAGTATCTTGGCGGTTACAATCCTTGGTCTGTAGGGAGATATATGATTTTTTAATACTACTTATCTTTATCTTGAGAAATATTTGTTATTAATTTTGTTCATATTTATTTCCATTAGTATATTTTTGGTTGATCAGCCTCATCCAGAAATGGGAGGAGACAAATTGAAATTTATATCACTCTGGCGACATACTATCGACGGGTTTGGACAGTTCCTTGAGTCAGGGTGTCGATTTGATATTAACTTGTGTTCAAAAAATTCGCAGATTACTGCCCAATACCGTTTTGGCAAACTAACATATCTGCAGTTCGATACACATTTTCGTCATAATATTTATGGATGAGCTATAGATTTGGCTCAATCACTGATGGAATTTGGACCTTTAGTAACTGTTGCCAGGTTTTCACTGCCTTTATTCTTCTGGCAGATTTGCACATTTTGTACAGGGGTGCTGGAAGATCTGATCAACGATAAGATGAGATTTATTCTAAGCGTCGACAAGATCATTTCTTCTCGCGAATTTTAAGGTGATGATAATAGACATTATACAACGGACATGCATTATCTAATCAAAGTAAAATCTACAGGTATGGGCGAGTTAAAGCTGCCAGCAACCGAACCCGTCTACGATGCAGGCAGGTTGAGGAAACAGTCCAAATTTGTCGGTGTTGGCATATTCACATCGACCGAGCGAAGTCGTGTTTGTTTTGTTTCTGAAGTCCTACATCTGAGGAATTTCAACCATGTTTCGTGGTCTGCTACCACAACAGCTCCTTTATAGGATCCAGTTAACTCAAGACATCATCAGGAGGAACCACGTCCGGTTTCGGCCCCTACTCCTCTACCGTTTTGACGTGGCGGGGCCACCCCCTTTCGGAGGTGTCTTCAGCTCTGGTGTTGGGTGCATGTCTTCTTTCACTGTTTGTGACTGTTCTAATTCAACTGTGGACTGTCCCTCGCTATGGTTATTTTCCAGGAGGTTCTGGCCACACGTCTTACGGTTCATCAACCCACGTTGTTGAATTACTTTCATCTGACATACCTTCCCTTGGTGGATTAGGATCCAGTTAGCTCAAGACATCATCAGGAGGAACCACGTCCGGTTTCGGCCCCTACTCCTCTACCGTTTTGACGTGGCGGGGCCCCTCCTTTCGGAGGTGTCTTCAGCTCTAGTGTTGGGTGCATGTCTTCTTTCTTCTATTCCCTGGCCTCTTCGATGCAGCATCAACGAGTGTCAGCGTCCGACTGATCGTCATGTCAAGTTCCCCTTTTTATATCTGCTGCTAGGCTCCAGCAGGCAGACCCAGCTAGTTGTCACGTGACGCTGTCTAAAATTCCCGCTGCTAGGGTCCAGTAGGCAGCACCAGCAAGTTGTCACATGACACTGTCTAAACTTCCCGCTGCTAGGCTCCAGCAAGTAGCCCCAGCAAGTTGTCACATGACACTGTCTGAACTTTAACTGACAATGGAGGGCGCGAAGCCACTTCAGTGTCAGCCTGTCTCACCTAGACATGTTATGACTTTCAAGCCATACTCGGTCTTCCCGCTTCAGCCATATATAGAAGCTGGCTTTTTCGACCGCCTCCTGTATCCTCCTTATCAGTTTTCTCAGTTCCGAGTTTGAAAACGCAAATCTTCTCTTGAATAGCGTTGTCATTTTCAATGAAGCCTCTAGCCCCCACTGCCAGATGGTAGTACTCGACAGTCCATCCCTGTTCTCTGCACTCTTCGATTAATTTTTCATATCTCTTCTCCTTTCGTTTCTCTGCATTGTCGATGTTTTCTTCCCATGGTACTGTCAGTTCTAGCAAGATTCCTATTCTCTGTTCTGTGTTCCATATGACTAAGTCTGGTCTTTTTGTTGTTTTTATAAGTGGAAAAATTGCTAGACTTCCCAAATCCGTGGCCAGCTCCGGTGCGGACCATCTTGATATAGTGTAATATAACTCTCTCTGTCACTGTCACTGTCACTTTCTCTCTCTTTCTCTCTCTCTCTCTCTCTCTCTCTCTCTCTCTCTCTCTCTCTCTCTATCTATCTATCTATCTATCTATCTGTCTGTCTGTCTATATGGCTGCCTCTCTGTCTATCTTTCTGCTAGTGTTTGTGCATGTATATGTATAAGTACATGCATGCATGTACTATGTATTTACGCACACACACACACACACACACACACACACACACACACACACACACACACACGCACACACACACATACATATATATATATATATATATATATATATATATATATATATATATATATATACATATTCGTTAGACGTTGTGAGCGTGTGTAAATGTGGGTTGCATTGTGTGTGCATATGTACGTGGGCAGAACATTCAATTGGTCTGCAATTTCCAAGCAACAATGATTTCTAAGGACATCGCTGTTTGCCTATCGTCACTATTAAGCTGTTGCTTTACAACCTCTTTGTAGATTGTTTCATTACCTCGTCTCGTTGATTTAATAACAGCTTATCTCTTTGGCTTAATAGGATTATCGCTCAGTCAAGAATGTATGACGAATCATGTTAGTTGCCACAGAGCTGGAATTAATCGGAGTCGTAGATCTTATGTATTGATATACTGAAATCGTTCTTTATTATCATTTAGTTATTCAACTCAACAGATTTCAATAGCCTTTCATATAAAAGTATAATAATTAGATTCCAGTCATTCACTGCAAATGAACCATCATACTCTGATCGAGAATGAGATGACCGATGTCTCATCGGTGTTAAACTCTTTTAATAGTACTCTTATATGATGAAAAATATACCATGTTATATCGTGCTTTTTCTGTATTGATTTTTTGCAATTCTGTTAAAGAAAATTTCGTAGCTCACAGGTGTGTAAGTTTGTAGTAAGTTTTAGAGAACCTCTTTAATGTCTCATTTCAATAAACGATTGATATTGGATATTGGATATTTAAGTTACAACTTCATTCCAATTACATCATTAATTTAGATGCGAAAATTTATTATTAAATATCTATATCTTCTTCCAATATCTTTTTGCCTTATATTAAATTTGTAGCGTGTTCTTTGGAATACGCAGTTGCAAACCTGATTATTATGCAGACAATGCATGGACGTTTGTTTCAGTCAGTGTAGTCTACTGCATGTAATAATTCAGTTGTAATAGTAAATGAATTACAAGTATAAAAACACAATCAAATGAAATTTGAAGCCAACATGTAGAATTATGTGAACACATTTAGCCCAACGTTATGTTATGTCTTCTAGATATTTATCTTATATTTGACCTGAATTACATGTACAACACTGATCTTCCAGATACAAATGGTCCGTAATCTCTCATACTTTGCACTCATTTACAAACAGGAGCTGCTGTGTGGTAAATAGCTTGCTTACCAACCACGTGGTTCCGGGTTCAGTCCCACTGCGTGACACCTTAGGCAAGTGTCTTCTACTATAGTAGCCTTGTGAGTGGATTTGGTAGACGGAAACTGAAGGAAGCCCGTCGTATATATGTATATATATATATGTATATGTGTGTGTGTGTGTGTGTCTGTGTTTGTCCCCTCAACATCGCTTGACAACCGATGGTGATGTGTTTACGTCCCCGTAACTTAGCGGTTCGGCAAAAGAGACCAATAGAGTAAGTAATAGGCTTACAAAGAATAAGTCCTGGTGTCGATTAGCTCGACTAAAAGGCGGTGCTCCAGCATGGCCGCAGTCAAATGGCTGACACAAGTAAAAGAGTAAAAGAGGAACTTCAAACTCCCGCCGCCGCCAGATTAGATTATAGTTACCTTCCGCATGCTAGATACTTGGGCAAATATGTTGTACTTTTAATTGAAGGGGCCAGCCTTGTCCCATTCTGTGTCACGCTGAATCTCCCTGAGAACTTTGTTAAGGGTATGCGTGTCTGTGGAGTGCTCAGCCACTTGCACACTAATTCCACTAGCCGGCTGTTCCATTGATCGGATCAACTGGAACAAGCATCGTCGGAATGCCTGAAGTAAATTATAGTAACTCATAGTAATGTACCTTTATAGTAATGTACCTTTATAGTAATGTACAGGTATATGTATGTCAATAGATTATTTAAATAAATGTAGTATTAGTCTACTTTAGGGTGGTTTGACTAAAGTGATCACCCCTGATTCGGAAGAAATGAGTAATTCGAAAGGACTTTGTGACTAAAGGCTACGCAACATCGACATTGTACGTGTGTTAACTAACCCTGTATTCATGTAGGGCAGTGTTATCAGAGATGGGCTCTGTTATAGCTGAAACCCTAATATGTATTTGGATTAGTTTATCTCTGAAGTCAGGTATTCACCAATACCGACTTATAATTTACGACTAAGTGTGCCAGCTATATAGTGATTGTGATGATTCGATTTTGTGTTTGTACACTAATGCAGCCTGGTAGAAATTGGCTTTCTCTATAATCGAAACAAATCAATAGTATTACGTGATAATTGTCGATATTTCTTCTTAATAGCAGCATATATTGATTGATTTAATTAGTAAGAGGAATATAAATATTTCTGCATTTATGATCAATATTTAACGACATGTCATACCTTTATTTGCAAGTATTTTAAAACTTTGATACAAGAAAAAGATATTTTCCTCATAAAAATAATTTTTATGATTACCAAGGTGTGTAAATTCCATATTTACTCGCATCATCGTGCCAATACTTAATTTTATGTTGCTTTTAATTTGTTATCTAAATATGAATAAATAAAGATTCTTTGCATATTTCAGCAGTTGATGTCGTGCTGGATATGTAAATCACCTGATCTTCCCAATTACCCAACGCAAAACCTTTAATATATTTGACTCTATCTACGGCGTTCCTTCCATATATATATATCAGTTATTACTACCACTGCGTTAGAAGAAGTGAAGTTTTATTTTCGCAAAATTCTCAGAGATTTATAGGGAAGGCAAATAAAATTATATAATTTTCGTGACATTTTCTGGAATATTAATTGCATAAGTAATGTGAATTGACGTTTACTAGGAAGAAAAAAAAAACTACTTTCGGTAATTGGCTTGCATTGCTCTTGCGCTTTCAAACGTTCAACACCAAGGCAATAAATTTTAGAAATGAACGATGGATTATGGAAATTTGTTATGAGGAAATCTAACATTATAAATGACATATATTGTCACATCATTATAAAATATTGAATAGAATATTAAATAGTCTTCAGTCTATATCTTTCAGTGGGCTGCGTTACAACATAACACTTACTCCCCTGTATGACGTTTATTTGCCGCAGGCCGTAAAATGCTGAATCTGCGCATCGAAAGAAAGAGACAGAGAAATGAAAGAGAAATGTGGTCCGAACATAAAATGGCTTCATTTTCTCTGTAAGACATCCATGCTAGAAGTCGTTTAATGATAGTGAATAATATGAAAATTCGTTTATTTCATATAGAGTAAAACACGATTATTTTAATCATATTGAAGTATGGGCTATTTAACTATTAAGTAAGCACACTTATGCACTTTGGAATTTATTAATCAAAACTTGGCACATTATTCGCTACTGTGAGGTGATTTGGCAGGCCAAATAATACCACTTGTAAAGTTTTATACTATATAATTTAATGGGGTTTTTTTCTAATTTGGCAGAAGGCTGCGCACGCGTGCGTGTACACACACAGACACACAATCACACACACACACACACACACACACACACACACACACACACACAAACACACGTACGCACGCAAAAAAAGACTCTAAAACAAATGATGATGGCGATGATAGTGCTTTCAAAGAGTTTTTGACAGGACCAAACATTTTATAGTGTTATGTTATCAATTTATTGAACTCGCTGCTGTGTGCTATTGATAATTACTTCATTGTCCATGGACGAATATAATTCATGCAACTGAAGGATCATATAGTTAATTTAATATTCCAAAAAACAATTAAAATTACTTCCGCTTTGAGGGAAGGACGCTGAATTATTAATCCTGAGGCAGAAAAGCAAGGGCGGTAATTAAATAAAATTAAATTAAAGATACGTATTTTTAAAAACTTGAACTGTGCCACGGAGAGCACGATGAATACATTTTTTGACAAGTATGGTGAAAACCCCGACTATATTCTTGCATTAATATATATATACTAAGTGGTATATAGTCCCCTAATCTGAGAGGTATAACGTTTTTGAAATTAATAGACAATAAAATATATTGCTAGAATGAGATGCCCCAGTATTGTACGTTTGATGTACACATGAAATACATGTAGATTTCTAGGTATGGTGCTCATTGCGGGAAAGGAAGCTACACAGAAACGTTTTTTCCTTGCATTATTCAATTCTGGGACACGAATATTATTTGATACAGTTTATTTTACAATATACGAGTTTACATGCTGTTCATGATATTATTGCGTATGTTAAATACATAACAATAATCGGAGTTGTAATATTTTTCACGGTAAACAATTATGACGATAATATCCATTGCATTCTTCACCTTTTATTTACCTAAAATCATTATAAATGGTCCTACACGATCCACAGCGTTATTTGGTCGATTTTCCGGAATCTGTAGCGTATATATTTCCCCACTGGATAGGAGACCCGTGCAGCGAAGGTTGACTATTTTTTGTCAGCTGTGTGGAATTGAGCAACGTGAAATAATGTGTTTTGCTCAAGAGCACAAGTTTCCGCACGATCCAGATATTGAAAATATAATGTTGCGATCATGAATGCAATATGATAATCGCTATACGACGGGCCCACACTTTCAGTATCTACAATAATAATATGATTATACTTTTAATGTGAATTACTGTTAATCAACGATAATTATGTGTGCTATTTTTATATTTATTGCCTATAATTACCAACGTCATTTATATTTCAAAATCATGAAATGAATTTATAGAAATAAGAAAATAAGGACCAGTTTTACTGATAAAACTACTGGGTGTTTGATTATAAAATAGGGAACGCTCTCAAATATGATTATTTTCATTTGATAACGTACAGCTGTAAATTTCGAAGGTATAAACACAAATGTCAATTGAATTACCTTAAATGTGTCAATGATAGATGTTTATTAATTTAGACCAAATATAAATCCAGATCATAGCATGAGAATGATTGAAACGAAATACTCCAATACATTCAGTATATCTGTCTAACATTGGTTTCAAATTTTCCCACAAGGCCAACAATTTCAGGGAAGGGCTTAAGTCGATTACATCGATCCCAATAATTGACTGGTATTTATTTTATTGACTCTGTAAGGATTAAAGACAAAGTCGACGTCGGCAGAATTTGAACTCAGAACGTAAAGTCGGACGAAATACCGCTAAGCGTTTTACCCGGCGAACTGGCGATCCTGCTATCTTTATGTTCTGATTTTCATTTCCGGTGGGGTCGACTTTGCGTTTTATCTTTTTGAGATCGATGACATAGGCACCAGTTGAGCACTGGGTTCGATTTAGTCGACTTACCCCACACCCAAAATGATGGCCATGTACCAACATTTGAAACCAATGAAATATAAGTCCTTCAAATTCATGAAATTTAAATTTGCATAAGCACTTGTTTAGAAATATTTTTTATTGTTTCTTTATCAATAAAAGTATAACTGATGAAACAGAAAACCTCCTATCTAAATAAATAAAAATGAGAATACTTCAAAAATATTGTTAACTATAATGTTTCGACCCTTCCTTTGGTCAGTTATGAAGATGAGAGGCTATCAATTTAAAAGATCAGTTCTTGTGGACGTAGTTGAGATTCAGTGAATAATAATTGAGTTAATTATGTCACATAAAAGGCAAAGGTTGTTTGATTTTATGAAACCAACAATTATCTGAGCGTTAAAGCGAAATTGTAAGTTAGAAGCTAAGTAGAGAAAGAGACAGCTATAGATTATTGATAGAAGCGTTTAGTTTATTGTGGAGTTATGACAGTGGCAAAAACCTATATAGGTTCCATCAATAGAACTGAAAATAAAATCCCTATCATATTTCACTAAATACTACAAAGAACATGTTTGTCAACATAGTCCTTTAGATGTTCGAGTAGTTTGAAATCAATATGTCTGTGGCACGAAGTAGATTAAAAATAAATTAAATTTAATAATTAAACATCTGTAGTTGTTTGTGCCTAAATGAAACTTAAAACAAGCTAAAACCTTAAATGTTATCTCCAAAAATATTCTATTCTAATCGGTAGAAATGTAAATCAAAATATGACATCAAAATATAAAGACTTTGTATGGTGGCAACATGTTCATTTCTCTGATAATTAACAAAAGTCAAGTATTTTAGCCTCTGACCTATTAAAATGATTTAGGTGACCTAATGAGCTTTGCTATTTGAACATTTACAAGGATGCTAAACATGGCTGAGGAAGTCTAATAACTGTAATAATCTATTGGAGTTGCTTCTCTTTTTGCCGAAAAATGAAAATTTGTACTACTAAATGAATAACATTCTTTCTTTTTACTCATTATATAATTATGTCCATTTAGCGTTCAATATATTTCCTTCGTGGAGGCACAATGTCCCAGTGGTTTCGGCAGCGAACTCGCGGTCATAGGATCGCAGTTTCGATTCCCAGACCGGGCGTTGTGAGTGTTTATTAAGCGAAAACAACTAATGCTCTACGAGGCTCCGGCAGGGGATGGTGGCGAACCGTGCTGTACTCTTTCACCACAACTTTCTCTCACTCTTACTTCCTGTTTCTGTTGTGCCTGTAATTCAAAGAGCCAGCCTTGTCACACCGTGTCACGCTGAATATCCCCGAGAACTAGGTTAAAGGTGCACGTGTCTTTGGAGCGCTCAGCCACTTGCACGTTAATTTCACGAGCAGGCTGTTCTGTTCATCGGATCAACTGGAACCCTCGACGTCATAAGCGACGGAGTGCCAACAAAAATATTTCTTTCATAGATGTTTGTTAACAATAATTGAACCTAACTATGATTAGGAATTATATCTACTGTCAGTTGCAGAATAGGTGTAACACCTTTTTATTTATCAAGAGAATAAATTTAAAAAATATTTCTAAAATTCATTGGTAGATTTTAATGCGTATCAATAAGGTTTATACATTTAGTATGAAACAAACTTTGTTAAAAAAATTCTCCTAAATGTGCACATCAAAACACTTCACCTGTCAGAGTTTATCAAAAAATGTTTTATTCCAACTGTCTGACGTCGAATATTGTTGATTTTCCTGTGTTTGTATCAGACACAAGTAAAACAAGAAGTACTTGTCCAATCGATAGTAAAACTAGGTCTTTGATTGTTAAACTTTTCAAGTGAAATAGCTTCGCTACTTCCATAAAAAAAGAACTTCCATAAAATGTTCTATTGAGATCTAACATGTATCAAATTATAAAAAGATAGGCCATTACAAATATTGCTACTTTATACAAAACCATTTACTTCCACCACCCCTTAATATGTGATGCGTTCTATATGTATAACGACGTAAATGTATTTAAATATTTCTCACAATCGACTTCTAAGTAAATTTCTAAATACGAGACTAGACTTTCAAATTTGTAATTACAACAATATCATTTTTTTAACAGGTCATATGTACTTACTTTTATGAAACTAGTTTTTATTTCTCGCTCCCTACAAATCTAAGAAACTGTCATTCATGTCACTTTTTGATTGATCAATTTGACTTGGTTTCTTTTAGATATGAATTCGCTATTTCTATTAAGTTCCAAACAATATATTTCTTCTCTTGTTTTGTTTATCATTGCTTTATTTTTGTTTTCTCGAATTACAAATATTCGTTGGCCTTAGCTACATTTATTTGAATGACAACGCCACCACTTTGCAGAAAATGTAACAAGATTGCCAATATTTGACTGAGTAACATTGGCAGTATTTCATTTTCTGCAAAATATATTTTAGGTTCTATTATATTGTCATATATTGTCAAACATGTTTATATTCAACGAAAAAGCAATACACACACTTTGTGGTATCTGCCATATTCACAAACAAATGTTTGCATTTTCCTTTGTCTTTTATCTCTCTTTAAATTTTATTCACATTAAACAAAGCATAAATATAAATGTTAGTGGTTTCAAGAAAAATGTTTTTGGCAAACAGAAACATAACATTTCCTTCGTCCATAAATCATAAAAAATGTGCAATACGTCTCTCCACAAGAAAGAAATGTTTCGTTTATACTTCACTTAGTCTTCTAATTCAATCTATTTTAAGGAAATGTCGTGGGATGGGGGGGATAGGTATATTTTCTAAGCTATAAATTACAGACGTGTGTATTGTTTTTTCGTAAAACAAAGTAATGTTGCATTCAAACTACAGTTACTAATGCAATGTAATATGTAATGGAAAATTCAATCAACTAACACCTCTAAATGTTCCAGAAGCTGACAATTACGATGTTTCTACTGCTTAGACTTAGATCGGGAATAAACAACAAAAGTAACCTAATTGGTAGTTCTACGGCATTTCTATGATCAAAGACTTTGAAGACATCACCATCACGTATATATATTTTAGAGAAAGTATAACTATACCCAACACTTATAAGACATAATTTATCGTATCCTCTATTAAGATGATAGAGCTGTGGTTCCAGATGGTTTTTCAGCTTGTGGTATAATGGAGATATGAAGATAAATACTGGTACAATCCACGGGGAATGGTTTTGACGAAAAGAAACTCTTTTGAGATTTAAAAATTAGAAAACAATATTCAAAATTGTTGCCTACTTTGTTTTATTAATTGTTGTTACGTATAATAACAAAATTATGAATTTAAAAGAATATGACCGCTATATCCATGATGGCGAGTTTCCGAGTAGATGAAATTCTTAAGATACCAACAAAAATCTTCGGTGAACTGGTGACATATTTTGAGATTTTTGATATGTTTAGTTGGAGAGGAAACAGTGCGAACCATGACAACTGGAAATATCCGTCAAAACTGTTCTAGTGATGTTGTTGTTTATCAGTTTCATTGTTTTGAAATGAATATGCGAAGGGAAAATGTAGGTCAGAAAAGAAGTGAATACTTTTTCGTTATTGACGATACATAATGGAAATCAACTGTGTTATGTCTTCACACCTAAATACCAGAATAAACATGCTTTCTGTCCTGTTTGGAAGCGACGACTCGACACAGGGAAGACTATCAGGTGTGAATCTGGTACATAATAAAACATCATCTTCAGAGACCCAGGATCTTACAGATTTAAATCATTACTTGAATCTGTGTTTTATAAAAAGTAAAGTTCCTTCGCGAGTCATACAGACTCATAAGTAAAGTTCCTTCACCAGTCATATAGATTCGTAAGTAAAGTTCCTTCGCGAGTCATATAGACCCACAAGTAAAGTTCCTTCGCGAGTCATATAGATTCATAAGAGAAAGTTCCTTTGCGAGTCATATAGACATCTAAATAAAGTTCCTTCGAGAGTCATATAGACTCATAAAGGGTCTATTTCTCGATTTCCATGGCGTATATATTCCCCGCCTGGGACAGGACGCTGGTCTGTCGCAGGATTACTCGCTTTTGCCAATTGTGTGGATTAGAACAACGTGAATTGAAATGTTTTGCTCAAAAATACAATGAGTCGCCCGGGCCAGGCTGTTTTGTTCTGCTGTGGCGTTTGTTCCTAAATATCATCAACGTGTTACTGACATACAACTTTCACTTTCTTTGGGGTTGTGTGTTCCTGTTGATGTCACAGAACGAATTGTTCCACCATCGAACCAAAGAAAACAAATACATTCCACACAGATATGATTTCATTGGTCCGTTTTCAAGACTGAAAGTATTCTTAATATTCAAGAATCCAACTGAGGAGATCGCAGACTGTATAAATGGTGTACCGCTGTTATTACAGCGTTTTAATGCATATACTGAACGAAATCCATAGGAACACAACGATATTCACTTTGGAAATATTGCTATGCATAGCTGATGATAAATTTGAATGTATAACTATTGTGAATAATGCGATAAATCAACATAGGGTAATAACCTTGCTCTATATTGAATGAGATTCTATTGATGCGTTTCAAATGTTTATGATGATGTGCAACGCTACCTGCAACGAAATCCAACTCCCAAAACAATGTCAACTAAAACTGTGAGATTAATTGCTAAAGATTATGAGAGGAGTACGTTCCGATAAAATGGCTTCTGTATCTTTTTTACGGTAAAGATAGCAGTGATGTTGCCGAGGGATATCATGCAGACTAACATTGTAAGCGCAGCAGCTTATCATAGAGATTTATCAAATATATATACTAAAACAAAATTATAAACACGATTTAAGGTGAATGTAATCAATATCCACAAGAGGTATATGGTTATCGAATCCCTTCAGAAGGTATATTTTTTTGATTTACATGCATGTGTGCGTGTGTTTGTGTTTGTGTGTGCTTGAGTGTATGTGTGGTGGAAGGTGCGTTTTTTTCGTGTGTGTATGTGTGTGTGTATGTGTGTACATATATATCTTTTATCTCTTTCATTTGCGTATTTCAGTCATTAGGTGGCGGCATGCTGGGGCACAGTCTTGAAGAATTTTCAGTGGAATGAATCGACACTACTACTTAATTTTTTTGTTAAGCTTGGTACTTACTCTACCGGTTTCCTTTGCCAAACCCCTTAAATTACGGGGTCGTAAACACTCCAACACTGGTTGTCAAGCCGGTGCTAGCGAACACAAGACAAGCACAAGGACACACATATATAAATACACACCCAATCACACAAGCACTTATTTACACACACACATATATATATATATATATATATATATATATATATATATATATATATATGTGCGATGGGCTTGTTCCAGTTTCCGTCTCCCAAGTTCACACACAAGGTTTTGGTTGGCCCAAGGCCAAAGTATAAGGCACCTGCTCAAGGTACCACACAATGTAAATCAACCCAGAACCATTTGGTTAGTAAGCAAGCTTCTTACCACATAGCCACGCTTGCATTAAAACTATTTTCTCAACGTGCATGCATATGCATTTATATATGTGAGAATAAGAAAGAAACCTAATGTTGAAGTTTTGAATACATTTAATATACATGTTCCTACTAATAAAGTAAAGTGACCTTTACGTAGACACCTTCCTCAGTCGATGAGTTCGAAATATTCAAGGTAAGTAAAGCTTTATTCTAAACGTATCAGTTATTGGGACTGTCAGAGCACCCATCTTAATGCAGAGACTTTTAATATTATTCAGTTAAAGCCAGCTGATTTCATGTTGGTAAATTCCCAGAATTCGATCCCATTGTACAAAGATTGAGAATCTGGGAGTCACCATCTCCAGTTTGCTTTTATCCCTGGTTATTCCTTTTCGAAGGTAATTTTTTTTATTCGCTTTGATGCAGATCTAGTACTAGTGTTACTAGATTTAAAGGAATTAGAACACACACATGCACGTGCACACGCACACACACACACATACATACAAAGAAACATACGTGTATGTTTATATAAGGCAGAATTAACCTCAATGAGATTTGTACACATTGTAAATAATTTGGTTCACTGGTTTAGCCATTCTGCCATGTATACATACAACATAGATACACGCATACACACATGCACACACGCGCGCACGCACGCACACACACACACATATATATATATATGTAATTGTATATATAAACAGTGTTGTTAAACTAAGATATGCGAGGGCTTCTTCCTGGTAAACTTAATGTGATCTAAACAATATCTTCCTGATCGAATCAATCAGTAATGCATTCATTCCAGTGTTAATCAATCACTGGAGTACATTTCTCCTGATGATTAAACGTGATCCAACATTAAACGAAATCATGCGATTTTATCCACAGCGAATATTCAGACAAAGAAGTACAACGGAATATTAGTTACCAGACCACTTGTAAACTTTAGATATGCTATTGATGCTCTGTACCTAAGCAACTATCGATCAGTGTCCTGAAGCTACGAGATGAAGACACAGTTTGTCATACTTAGTGTGCTCAAACTTTATTACAAAGTATCGAACATATTTTATTGAGAACATTTCCAAGGCCAAATAAAATTTGTTAGAAGAAACTGTAGACATGTGTTAATCGATGAATTAACGTGTGAACTGCGAATTAGTAAAATCGTTAATACCTAATAGAATGTTCTACACCAAACTCTTGTGGCTTTAAATTCTGAGTCTAAATCTCAGTGTTGGCACCAGTACTTTTCATCCTTCCGAAGAAGATAATCACCTCACAGCAGAATTGTTAAAACGTCAGGAGAAAACCCTTGCGTTGTCTGCTCCGATTCTTTTGCGTTCCCATTTGATATTTTTCTTAAACACCTTCACCTAATTAAGCTCATACCAATAATAAGGTTACTACACAGTGTCTAAATTAAAAACGAGAATATGTACGAAATGCTAACGAACTCTCCGAAAATAATCCATGTAGTGTATGTTTACAAGAACCTTATGCATTCTGTAATGTCAAGAGAGAAAATTTTGATAATATATATATGGCCTTCATATTACATATTTGCATATTTTAAAGTGGTGAGTTGACAGTACAGTTAGCACGTTAGACGAAAGGCTTAGTGATAATTCTTCTGGCACGTTACTTTCTTAGTTAAAATCTCGTTGTGGTCAACATCATCACGGTCGATGAAATTAAGTACCAGTAAAGTACATGGATCGATGTGACCAACATTCCCCCATCGCCTCGAAATATAGTTTTCCTTGAACCCTGAAACATGCTGGAGTCCCGTTTAGCGGGGTGGGATGTTGTGATCTTGGTCACCTACATCCCTTGGGAACAGGGTAACCAGCCTGTTAAGAAAATAAAATGGAATGCATGTTTAGGAATTTCAAATCATTGTCATTAAT
>NC_142934.1:86077951-86082951 GCF_046866305.1 Octopus bimaculoides | reverse complement strand
TGAGTGTGTTTCTGTGTTAGTCCCCCCCATCACCGTTTGTCATCCGATGTTGGAATGTTCTTGTCCCCGTAACTTAGCGGTTGGGCAAAAAACTCCTATCAGCTTAACGGATAAGTACTGGAGTCGACCAACTCGCATAAAAATAGATGCACACACATACTTGTATATTTGTATATGTATATATATATACGCACACATACATATATATATATATATATATATATATATATATATATATATATATATATATATATATATATATATATATATATATATATATATATATATATGTGCATGTATATATATATATATATATATTAAAATTCAATTGAATTAGGTACTTAAGTTGAGGAACCAAATCTGTCCAGTATTATCCGCACAGCTCGAAATAAGGTGAATAAAACTTAAATAATAAGAAGTATGTCATGGTATTAATGCGACACGACCGTTTCAGGTGGCTCCATTTAATAGATCAATGCTAGCATTATATCAATTTGAGATACAGAGCCATCAGTTTAAAGGGAGTTTAAAGAAGGAATGATTTAGAGAATACTCGTCTCTAATTTATCTATCTATCTATCTATCTGCACACACACACACACACACACACATGTGTATATATATATATATATATATATATATATATATATATATATATATATATATATATAAACGACGAGATTCTCTCAGTTTCCTCTGCTAAATCCACTCGAAACACATTAATTGACTCGAGACTATAGTAGAAGTCATTTACTCATGGTTACGCGCAATCGGGCTGGACCTGAAGCAATGAGGTCGTGGATCAAATAAGCAAGTACCTCATCTTTTCACAGTTTTTATTAAATTAGGTAGTATACATTAAAAAAATATCCCATCATATTATGATTCGGGTGTAGTAGATTCTATATTTTCTAGATATATAGGTAACCTACTATATTATCCGTAGAAATAGGAATTGGTAATGGACATACATTTCCAATGGATAATATTAGTAACACGAAATAGCTTTCAGTAGAAAAGACAGCCGTTTCAAACACAATTCTATTGTTTTACACCAGTCGTCCATTACTTTATAGAAATATTCGCAGCTATTTACAAACAATGTTAATTGGAAAATAATTGGGAAACAAAATTGCTTCAATTCGTTGAATCAGATCTTTTCACAATCAAATCCTTTGTTATTTGTTCAACTATTTTTGTTTGTGTTTTCGGTCTATCATTGTTGCCGTTTTTTTTTTCATATATATGTCTCATTCACTAGAAAATTATTTCATTACAAAAGTATAGAATATAGACAGATTGATTAAAAAAAAAAAAAAAGAAAGAATAATAATCGTAATAGAAAATCATTCAGTCTGCGCTTTCATCGCTTTCATCCACAGAGCCGGAAATCGTCATTGTTGTCTGAATTAACACTTGCAAGTTGTTCCTTCAGACGACATAATTTCTGAAATCGCATATTGAAATGTTGTAAACTCGGGCCACAATAAGAGTAATGTAACAATAGATTAATACTAACATTTCGGTTATATTTTATGCTCAAACTATATATATATATATATATATATATATATATATATATATATATATATATATATATATATATATATATATATATATATATATATTGTACCGTGATAGTTTCAGTTCAGTCGCTAAAATCTCTATTCCCCTTTGGCAAATTTGTTATTATTAACGTGCGGCAAATTAAGCGTCTATCGTATGTAAACGCTGACATTTTTGGCACGTTTCCAACATTGATTGAGCGACTATAGAACAAGTGTCAAACAATATTTTCTTCGTACTTCAAAAATTTTCTGTGTTCTGAAATTATGAAAATTGCAGATGTTTTCAGATTTTCGAAAAAAAAAAAAAATAGAAGAAAAAAAGAAAAAGAACTACAGACATGTTTATTATTTTTATTCATAGTAACTACAAATAAGGTGTTATGTTGGGAGAATTGTTACAGCGCTGGATAATTTACTTTGCGGTATCTGTTACGACTCTTCTCATTTTGAGCTCGAGACCCGCCGAGATTAACTTTATAATTCGTCGTTTTCATCACTTATAAATATGAATTAGCAGTCGGGTATTGCTGTTGATGTTATCCACAAGCGACCTCCGCGCAAAATTATTTATGGTAATAGATTTTGAGGTGGAGGCGCAATGGCCCAGTAGTTAGGGCAGCGGACTCGCGGTCGGAGGATTGCGGTTTCGATTCCCAGACCGGCGTTGTGTGTCTTTATTGAGCGAAAACACCTAAAGCTCCACGGGGCTCCGGCAGGGGGTGTTGGCGACCCTAGTTGTACTCTTTCGCCCCCAACATTCTTATATCGACCCCAGTGCGTAACTGGGACTTATTTAATCGACCCCCGAAAGGATGAAAGGCAAAGTCGACCTCGGCGGAATTTGAACTCAGAACGTAGCGTCAGACGAAATACCGCTAAGCATTTCGCCCGGCGTGCTAACGTTTCTGCCAGCTCGCAGCCTTGCCAATTCGCCCCAACTTTCTCTCACTCTTTCTTCCTGTTTCTTGAGTAAAGCTGAGATGGACTGGTGCCCCGTCCAGTTGGGGGAGGGGGGAACACATACGCCATAGAAACCGAGAAACGTTGGCCCATGCGCCTGGCTAGGCTTTAAAAAGGGCGCAAAGAAACGAAAGAAGAATAGGTTTTGAGGCTGGTGGAATCGTTAGAACATCAACAAATATGACTTCTGTCTGTTCTACCGGTTCCATAAAAGAAATGAACGATAATGCAGCTTTAACTAAGGATACTTTCCTAATAGAGTGCTTCTAATGCAACGCACTAAAATGAATCCATAACCTCCAGTCTTCATTCTCAGCAAGAGTTTAATCCAAAATCGATGGGGTTTTTTATGAGATAATTGTAATTATTCACTGCTCATATTTCTCACACTGTGGTTATGTACCACACAGGGTCATCAAATTAGTGAATTAGGCAACTATTTGACAGTCAAATGCTTTCAATATGCATATAAAACATACACACATGGCAGATACATTTTCTGCATGGAAAGCTATTAGTTTCCGAAGGCTTTCTTTAAAATGAACTTAACTTTAGTAGTTTCGTAGCAATTGCTTTTCTCACCAGGATAATATGTATGCTTTCAAAGCTGTGGAATATCTCGGTATGATGTGTCGTCAAAACTAGACGGAACTACTACATGACAGAAACATTATTTGGCACATCTACTATCATATTCATAATATTCTCTATTGAATTGTCATTATTGCTGATGTTGTTGTCATCATTGCCATTGTTGTTGATGTTGTTGCTGTTGTTGTTACTGTTGATCTATCAGCTCGCTAGCACCGGTAAACTTATCGACTGCGATATATTCTTTTAATAGTGGAGATTCTATTGATTCATCTCCATTTTTGTAGACAACTCGATTAGTTTTCATTCACACTAAAACGAACTTTCATCAACTGCACCTAATTTAATTCATTTCTCTAGAATGAAATACTAAATCACCCTAGAAATTCAAAAATAGAAATCATCTAATGATATACCACTTATCAAGGATAGCCAAATCGGTGATTCATTGCATGATTTACAAAAAATTCCAATAATCTATAACCCTTTTACTCTGTGAAGCATTGTAATGTATGCGACGCCTGATTATGTCGTGTTATTCATGCCTATATTATGGTCCTCACTGCAATTACCTACATTCATCTATTGATTCAATAAACTTCAGTTGTATTCAAGTATATAAAAGGAAAAGAAACTGAATCCATTTTAACTTGAACTTCTAGTTTATTTTATTTCATTCTTCAGTCAAAATAAATAATCCTATAATGTTGAGAGATTATTGAAAAAAAATATAGAAATAGTTGTGACATATATAATGTGGAACGCGTTTCCTAAGTCTATGTTTAAAATACACAAAAATAAACCAGTGTTCCATCAATAGAATTTAGCGGTCTACAATACTAATTGATATATGTTGCAAAGTATATCCTGAGTTCGAATACTTCTTGATTTTATATTACACTCCATACTGTGTTGAAAAGATAGAACATGGCTAATACAGCATTCAAAATATTTGTTATTACGAAGTGAAATTATATATTGATATATTGGAATATTTGTGAGTATTTACAGACCCAGATATGGCTCTGTGGTGAGATGTTGCTCCCCAGCTGCACGGTTCCTTGGGCAAGTGTATTTAACTATAACCTCGGCTCGAACAAAGTCTTGTGAATGGATCTTGGTAAAACTGAAAGAAACTCGTTATATATATATATATATATATATATATATATATATATATATATATACTTGGAAAAAGATGCGTGGCGTTCGATCATATAACAATATATAAATATATGTACATACCTACATATATGTACATATACATGCATATATGGGTACATTACATTAAAAAAACATTAAACACAATGAGAAACGAAAATATAAAAACGAAAAAATAAAAAAAGCGAACTATTTTCGAACAACGAAATGAAAACAAACAGAGATACGAGACATGCAACATAAAGAGTATAACCCTTCGTCAGTTGTCCCTGCTTCATCTACTCCGCGTTTGTACATATATGTATGGATATATGGATATATTTATATATTATTTATATTATATATATATATATATATATATACATATATATATATATATATATATATATATATATATATATATATATATATATATATATATATATATAGACACACGAGGGGTGTATGAAAAATGTTGAGCCTTGAAGGCCTTCAAGGCTTCAACAATTGTACCTTCGTCAGAAGTCTTGTACCATGTTTTGTTTTTGAGACTCTAGACTTTTCATACACCCCCTGGTATATACACACAGCTCTGGCCAAATGTTACCTGACAGTAAATCTAAGATTAAAAAAGAAAATAATTTTATGAGACTTCGCAAATAAGTACCAAATATTGAAAAAATATCGGGCATTTTTAACTCACAGCATTCAATTATTAAACATTCATATGTGGAATGAATA
>NC_142934.1:86050451-86070451 GCF_046866305.1 Octopus bimaculoides | reverse complement strand
TATATATATGCGTGTGTGTGTGTGTGTGTGTGTGTATGTATGTGTGTGTGTGAGTGTGTGTGTGTATGTGTGTGTGTGTGTGTGTATGTACAATTTTCGCTCTGTGTCATGTAAAAGTAATATGCCTATAAGAAATAAAGTGTTTGGAACTATATTTATGCCCTTCATTATTCATTCGATTATTATTATTAACGGTGTTCACTTTGTTGTCATTTCTTGTCAACAGGATCGTTGTTACAGTGCTTTTATCAGCAACAATAACGCAATACTACGTTTGTTAATCATTCGGCCATATCTACAAATACGTCATTGGGTACAGGTGGTGTTCAAATGAAGAACATTTATCAAATTATTATTTATTTGTATTCAAAAAACGATGTTTCAAAAATACTTTCACATCTAACGATAAATACATATATATATATATATATAAAGCACTATCAGTATAAGTTGGTCTATCTGTTTATCCATCTATCTATCTATCTGTCTATCTATCTATCTATCTATATATCTATCTATCTATCTATCTATCTATCTATCTCTTTTCTTTCTCTCTCTATATATATCTATCTATCCCCAGACAGACAGACAGACAGATAGATCAATGACAATAAGAAGGGATTTTTGCGTGTGTATGTGTTTGTACTTGTGTGTGTGTGTGCATGTATGTGTTTGAGTGTGTATGTATATGTTTGTGTGTGTGTGTGTATGTGTGTGTGTCTGTGTGTGTTTGTGTGTCTGTGTGTGTGTGTGTGTGAACATTTCCCGTAAGATGAGGAGGCTGAAAATTTTTTACAGGTGCTCAAAAGAGAAAACGGTTTACATTCTTTGATAACATGTTTTTCTTGCCTTTGATTCCGATTTCACGTGTTCAAATATTTTATGCTTTCTATTTTTGTTCTTTCGTACGTTTTACCGAATGCGCGATTGCCGTATTGTCGCTCTTCATTTATGAAGGAAAAAATCATTGGCTATTTTTTTGTCTCAGACAGACGTTCTTAGAATTCGTATTCTTGGACAAAATGGGAAGTCTTTCTGTGGTTAATAATCGTGATTTATCCATTTTTATTTTATAGATTCCATTTAGCTTCTTTCTAGTTTGTTTGGTAGCTAAACTAATTACGATGCGTGATGTCTTCTTTTCTCTTCAGAAGACTTTATATAATAAGTTTCGAAAATGGATAAACTTCTTTTTCTTAACTTTCTTCATTTCATTCACTTCGGTTTTTGCCAAAAGCGTTCATTTTAGTACCTATTTCAGATTATGGCGAATGCTAGTGACATTAGTACAACGAATGGTATTAAAATTCATAAATATCACACACAAAAATAGAAATCTATTGATATGTGTTACTTGATAACAACATCATTGAAGACATACAAAACTTTTCTTGGAAACATTACAAAATATTTCTAAAATTGTTATTTTTAGAGAAGGTGTTATTCAAGCCAACACCATATTGAAATAATTACATGCTTTACTGTATCTAGTCAAATTATTGTTATGTGCTCAAATCATAATGCGGTCGGTAAAATATTGCACGCTTATTTAATGAGGTCAATGTAATCGACGGCTGGTCTTTCGAGTAAAAATGTTATATATTCCTATATAAGAAAGAAATATGTGTTGTTGCATCTACAATTTGACGGTTTTAAGTAATTTAAAACGTACATAGTTATTCCATACACTTCGGGAAAGATTATTTTATTCCAAAGTGTACCCTAACGTTTCTTAAGTCCAAAATATCAAGCATTGAATCTATGTAAAAATAACTATATACAGACCTGAATATATTATTACGATATTGGTTTCAAATTTTAGCACAGAACAAGCAGTTTCTGAGGGATGGGGTTGTCGATTATATCGACCCCAGTATTCGAGTGGATGAAAGGATGAAAGGCAAGGATGATAGGCAATGTTAGCTTCCACGGGATTTGAACTTAGATCGTAAAAACGGACAAAATGCCGGAAAACATTTTACCCCGGCGTATTAGCAATTTTGCCAGCACACCGCCTATATAACCCGAATATTAAATGGTCCTTTCTCCTAAAGGCTCAAGGCTTGAAATTTGGTGGGAGGGTACTAGTCGATTACATCGAGCCTGTTGCTTCATCCGAAAGGATGAAAAGCAAAGGCGTCCCCGGCGGAATTTGAACTCAGAAAAGTAGCGACAGACGAGGTACCGCTAAGCATTTCGCCCAGCGTTCTAACGATTCTGCCAGCTCGCCGCCTATCGAATATTCTTTTCTACTCTAAGCACAAGGCCTGAGATCTTTGGAAAGGGCGCTAGCCGATTATATCGACTCTAGTGTGTAACTGGTACTTAATTTATTGGCCCCAAAAGGATGAAAGGCAAAGTCGACCTCAGCGGAACTTGAACTTAGAATGTAAAGACAGACGAGATACCGCTAAACATTTCGCCCGGCGTGCTAACGTTTCTTATTTCTTTATTGCCCACAAGGGGCTAAACATAGAGGGGACAAACAAGGATTAACAAAGGGATTAAGTCGATTACATCGACTCGAGTACGCAACTGGTACTTAATTTATCGACCCCGAAATGATGAAAGGCAAAGTCGACCTCGGCGGAATTTGATCTCAGAACATAACGGCAGACGAAAGACCGTGAAGCATTTTAGCCGGCGTGCAAACGTTTCTGCCACTTCGCCGCCTTCGCTTTTCGGTTATTAAATAATACATGATAGCTATGAGAGACGATCTTTTAAAGCTTTAGTTCCAGCATCTTTAATTAAACTTTTAAGTTTAAGTTTTGAGAAATGGCTGACATTTCTTTTCTGTTTTGTAGCAAAGATTCTGAAAAAAATTTTATTTAAAAATCTAAGATAAACGAGCAGTGCAAAATACTTCGTCCTAGGCTACCACTGCCACCACAGTGCTCACTCCACCTTTTCATCATATATAAAAAAAACTTTTCTGTCAAACGGTGGTAAACCAAGTGGATGGAAGCAAACTTCTTACACAGAGCCACACCTGTACGTGAAACAATTTTTTTTGTTTTTATGTTTTATTAAATCCACAACTTCGTTCAAGTTTTTTCTTTCTTATTTTAGATATTTTTCATTTTGTTTTCGTTTCAAAATAATATAAATGTGATGCTATTTTGTAAAATGTAAATATGTGGAACTCAAGAAACAAATACGTCCTTGAGAACAGATTTGGTAGACGGAAACTGAAAGAAGCCCGTCGTACACACGTGCACGAGCGAATTTTTTTTTCTGTGTTTGTCCTCACCACCACTTGATAACCGTTGTTGGTGTGTTTACGTCTCCGAAAGCACGTTTGGGAAACACAAGCACAGGACTACCCAGCCTGGTGAAGCTACACCAACCGAAGTGCCACCTCATACGAACAGAACAGCGATGCACGAACACAAAGAAAACTCTAACTATGTCAATCCAGAGCCAACTGCGTGCCTTCAGAGCCAACAGATCTCCAAAACCCGATCTGCGGCACAGCCTTCTATGCAGACATCGAACTGATTGGCCACTGTCAGAACACCATGTTCTGTCTTCTTTTCCCATGTGATTTTCTTTAGTCATCGTCGATAACGACGAATAAACAAATAAATGTTACTTTGCTGTTTCGCAAAAGACCGATAGAGTAAGTACCAGGCTTTAAAAAAAGTACTAGGATCGATTAATCTGACAATAATTCTTTAGGCTGACGCCCCAACTGGGCTACAGTCAAATGAGAAGGAAAGATAACGACAAAAGGTCCCGTCAGAACTCACCGAAGAATCAAAGAAATGTATATACCTACATAGATACACTGAATCTCCACAGAGCAGATGTACAAGTCACACCCTAGTAAATCGTTTATGTTATATTCACATCGATAAACAATGCATCAGAGCAAGGAAAAAATCGAATGCAACGAACGTTAACACTGGATATTCTAACAGACGAGTAGATTCAGCGATAGAAGCATATAGACAAAACACATTAAAGCAAATACATCTACGATTACACATAATAGGAACCGCACCTAAAATTTATTATATGAATCAAATTCATAAGAGCTCTCAACCAGAATGATACGTAATGGAAACAATCGTAAAATCGAACGCAAATTACATCACATATCATCATTAACTGAAACTAATAAAATAATACAAACATGCGAAAACAGAAAACAGCTTTACCAATAACACAAGCATCGTGTAACCCTGTGCTGTGAACAAGCCACGAATGACCAACGTAACCTATAAATTCGAAAACTTCAGGGGTCTGGCTTTGACATTAGACTTACTAGAACAGCAATCGCTTGCAGACACACTGTGCATTTACAATAAGGATTTAATGTGAAACACTATACTGCACTCCACAAAATGAAATTAAGTAGAAAATACTGAAAGACAATACATACGTAATCAGTAAAAATCATCACAAAAATAGGAGATTAATCACGGAAGCCATCCTCATATCGCAATAAAATACCAAAATAAACACGCAGTCAATATGCGTGTCGCAAACTCTACAAATGATTTTTGGCACAGCACACCAAATGCCAAGAATTTAACCGCAACAAATTAAAACTGAAATGCTAAAGTTGCGACTAAATGGTAAAGAAAAAAAGAATAATCAATATTGGCGGGAAAATCTACATGGATTCAACCAGCATACTAGCGACAAATGTTGAAAGCAGTTCTATTAAATGTCTGAAAGAAAGCAATATGATTTTAGTAATATTTTTATTCCAGATTAAGTGAATAAAAACTAATATCACTATAGGAAAATCCTAAATTAAAATAAATAACACAGCCGCGAATTTAATAGAACATACTTTTACACAGACACACACACACACATATATAAGTATGTGAGTATCTGTGATTATATATATACATATATATATATATATATATATATATATATATATATATATATATATATATATATATATATATACATACATACATTCATACACATACATATATATATAATTGGAATTTACAAAAAAAAAGACGAAGACTGGTGTGTAAACAACAAACAGGTGTATTAATTTAACGCTCGGGAACGTGAGAAAATCCTTTACATTTCGAGCCTGCGCTCTTCAACAGAAAGTAACACGATAAAATAAACAGTGAGAGAATATAAAAAGAAAGCTTCCAGAAAAAAAAAAAAAAAAAAAAAAACAGAGTGAGAAAAGACAAGATGAAAAAGCAGAAAGTACAAAATAAGTTCAGAAAAATTCAAAAGGTTCAAACGTTGCAGTGTATTGGAGCGATTTAAGACACTATAAAATTCTCACTATTTGTAACTAAGGGTGTTTTGTAGCACCTAATTTGCTAGAAATAAAACTTAGAACCTTCAGAACTGCTGGAAGGAAGCATATTTTCTTATACCGACAGGAGAGATAACCACCCAATAAATTATGTTAGATCTGTGGTGTAGACTAGATTCGTCTGTAAAATTGTGTGACCGTTGGGACGATTCAATCTGCCTTTTATACTGCATATAGCTGCCTACATTATTTTGTAATTTTGACATTAGAATTTTGGTAACTAAACAATATTTTATATGGTAAATAGAAACTGCATTAGATGTGTACCGGATTTACATTAGGAATTCTTCGGAGTCCGTAGACTTTATAGAACAATTAAATCAGAATGAGAAAATAGAATTCAAGTGACTAATTATTCAAAATCACTACAGTTGTTGCGACGCACTCTGAACCTTTAGCTTCCTAGTGAGACGCTGACCGATCAATATTTTACATCATAAAAGCATAATGTAAATATGAAATGGTGCTGAGAAATATTGAGATTCTTGTCTAAAACATCACCTGAAGCGGTGCATTCCGCACTTGTGATGCGACATAACTCATTTCACAGTATCTCACCAATAAGCAAGAGGTGCAGAATACGTCGAAACAATTGTAGTGGATTTGAATCTTCGTTATTTCATTTTCTTTCCCCCCTCTCTCTCTCTCTCTTTCTATATATATATATGTGTGTGTGTGTGTGTGTGTGTGTGTGTGCGTTTAGGTCATTTTATTTGTTTCAGTCATTTGACTGCAGCCATTCTGGAGCATCGCCTTATAGGGCTTTTTAGTCGGAGAATTCGATCCCAGGAATTATTCTTTGTAAGCCTAGTAATTATTTTGTGAGTCTAATTTGCTGAACCACTGGGGTTAGGGAGACGTAAACGCACCAACATCAGTAGTCAACCGAAAGTTAGGGGACAAACACTATCACAACGATACACGCATAAATATATATACATTTATACACATACATATATATAAATATATATATACGACGAGCCTCTTTGAGTTTCCGTCTACCAAATCTACTCACAAAGCATTGTTCGGCCCGAGGCTATAGTACAAGACACTTGCTGAAGTTGCCAAGCAGTGGCACTGAAACCGGAGCCATGTTCTTGGAAATAAAGCTTCTTACCACCCAGCCGCATATATTATATCATATATTACAGAACAAATTAGCACATATTGGAGCTGTATACATACATACATACATACATATATGTATATATATATATATATATATATATATATATATATATATATATATGTATATATATATATATATATATATATATATATATATATATATATATATATATATATATATATATATATATATATATATATATACATACATATACATAAATCCAGATATGTGCTAATTCGTATTAATTCGTATTAATTAAACTGTATGATTACATAATGCATAATCAAATCTTTTTATTTCGCTTGCAGTATTTCAATGAAATAGGACGATAAACACTGCAGCGCCGCCAACTCAGTCATATTAAAGCCTTACAAACTATGTATATCTTGATGCAGATTGTATCACTAAATATTAAATTTAGATTGTAGATCCTTTAGGAAACATGTGGTATAACTGTATGATCGTGGGAAAAATTCGTCTAAATCTGTACCAGATTAGAACGCACCAATGCACCCCAAAGAGAATAGCTATTATTGAACGAAATTGAACATCAGTTTGCAAATTTATATTAAGTATTTTATTTTTCTTGATTCAATTAGGTACTAATATGAAAAACTTGAAATAAAATGCGGCTACCGCTTTTTTTTCCGTCGAGAAATAATATATAAATATTTATATATATATATATATATATATATATATATATATATATATATATATATATATATATATATATATATATATATATATATATATATTCACATTTCTTCTCGGTATTAATAATCGAAATATGTATATATATATATATATATATATATATATATATATATATATTAACACACTCACCCCAAAACATTTTATGCAAATCTCTTGAAAAAATTCAGGAAGCTGTCAGCGGACATCTTCATGATGTATAGCTAAAAAAATACAACATTACAGCAGAAATATGAACGTTATAGCCAAAATGGCTTCACAAGTTCTCTATAAAAAACATATTTTCGGTGATGTCTACAAAGAAATTAATAATCATAACAAAATATAGTGTTAAATGTACGGAGAATAGACGGTCTTCAATCGAAGAGAATTTAATTTGTTTCTTTTATAATAACTGGAATTAGCTGTAGAGAAAATAGCGTATGCATTATGGATCGTATTAGTTTCGTTAACATGAATTAGATAAAAAAATAAGTACATAAATATGAGAAAATAACACGATCGATATTCTATTTTGCTATGTGACCAACATCGCTGTTCAGAAATCTGTGTGATAAGAGAAGCTGAGAGGAAATTAAAGATGCATTTGACCAAAATATAATTTTAAATATCAGAAAAGTACAATATCAGCTACACACACACGGACACACATACACATCTATACTATATATGTATATATATATATATATATATATATATATATATATATATATATATATATATATATATAGAGAGAGAGAGAGAGAGAGAGAGAGAGAGAGAGGGAGAGAGAGAGAGGGAGAGAGAGAGAGGGGGGAGCTGATTTATACAATCGACACACTGCTTGCTGGTGCTCTACTTGCAAATCATAAAAATTTCACCTAACATATAACGATCGGATAATATATGAACGTCATAAGGCTTCTGGAGTTAGTCAGTAAAGTTTTACTATATACTATATATGTATGCTTGTACAGTTATGAATATCTATCTATCTATCTATCTATCTATCTATCTATCTATCTATCTATCTCTTCATATATATATATATATATATATATATATATATATATATATATATATATATATATATATATATATATATATATATATATATATATATACAATATAATATAAAGTAAACAGAAAATGGAGAAATATTGAAATATGGATCAGCAACAATTGACTTACATCAATTATTACTTTTTAATTCAATGCAAATAGACCGTTTCCCTTCTAACTGCTGTTCATGCTTCCAATGTTATATGATATTGCCATTGAAAATTGTAGAAATAATATTCGTCATATCTGGAAAGACATCCGATCTAGAACATGGAGCTTCATCAGAGTGAAGAAAAATACATAAAACAAAACAAAAGAAAAGAAAAGGAAAGAAAAGAAGAAGAGCTTCGAGAAGCAGATGGAAGGCTTAATATGGGACGTTGAATAAATGACTAAACTTAAAATATTAATTCGTGGGTAAATTTTCTATGGGGGTAACATGGTGTATAAGTAATAAAAAGGTAAAAATGAAAATGTTCAATTAAGGGATACGTTTAAAGAAGGAGTGAGGGGTGAGAGTGTCATAACGTATTGAAGTAATCATAATAGTTCTTAATAATTATGCTTATAGTAGTAATTAATAGTTTACCAAAATAATGTGCCCAACAGTTGATTTCAATAATTTACTCACCGATATGTTATAAAGTTCAACCACCTATTGCCCGTAATGGGGCTTTACATTTTACTTTACAAGCTTTATATTTTACTTTTAACAATCTTTTTCTAAAAAAGTTAAACCGGTCAAGTGAATAAACATCTTTATAATTGCATTTTCAAACCTTCTTTCATATATATATATATATATATATATATATATATATATATATATATATATATATATAGATGGATGGATGGATGGATGGATGGATGGATGGATGGATGGAAGGGTCGGTATAGGTATTTGTGGTTTATCCTTCACTTGATAGTCAGTGTACCTGTAAGTAGTGATTCAGGCTTAATAAAAAAGCCATTTTGTTCAAGTAAACTCTTCAAGATGGTGTCTCCATAGTACACACACATACACTTCAGAAAATATCTGAAAGAAATGCAAACAGACTTACTGTGAAATAGGTCATACTTCAGCAACAAAACACGGAGACATTTTACCGGATAAAGTTTTGGAAACAACCAAGAAAATCCATTTCTTCTGATAGAAAGAACACATTAAGACTATCGCTTAGAAAAATATAATACCAATCCAGGGCATTACGTGTGAGAAAATGGAAAATTTATTAATGTTTGAGTTATAGGTTGATTCTGGGTGAAATAACACATTCTGTAAGTAACAATGATATAGACTATATGCAACAAAAAAAGGGAGCTTTTGATGCGGGTGGCATTATGTAGAAGTCTCCTACTACACTTGAGTGACAACTAATGAAACGAAACCTTCAATCACACATTCGTTTGCGGCCGAATATTTGGGCTTCAATGGAAGGCAATCTTTGTAAAAACTATCATAGAGTTTATATTGCTTTATATCGGTTGTAAATTTATTCCATGCATTCGTTTATAAATCTTCCAACTTACTTTTATAATTATTTATAACATGATAATAATTTAACATAAGTTCCAAACGTATTTGCTAAGTATTTACTTCTTAAGAAATTACTTAAAGAGACTATTAGTTATAAACCATTAATATGAAATGACACGGGTTATAATAGCAATGCATTATTATCCTGTCTTCTATTACTCAGTCAGAAAAGAAAGATTTACGTTAGCACTTCATGATATTATGAGTTACATAAACACGGGCTTAACAATTTCAAAATGCTATAGCCTTCGTATAAAAGTCATTCCATACTTAAAAAAATTTATTTTATGTAAAACTTGGAAAGCATCCAAAAGGGTATGTATTTTGTTGTTCTCTGAGTGAGCTTAATATTATATTCCCTCAACTTACTTCCTAAATAATTCATCTGAATTACTCTTAATTCAGATTTATTATTCTTTGATGTGATGATAAAACTTACACAGACAATTAAGACGTCAGTTACCATCGCAAACAAATGAGACAAGGATAATGATTAAATGGTTATTTGGATTAGAGCCAAAATAATGTTAAATCTGTCAAGAATATAAATAGGCCTATTGTAGAACATTTCACTTCATATTAGGCTGGCTTTCAAAGTGAAAGTGCTCTGTAAGTCGCTACTTCAAATAATACTGTAGTAATGGGTGGTTTTGTATGTGGGTATTATTATTCTTGTAGATAAATATATTGGGTCTCCATCAACAAACTGCATCGCTTCCAGCAATATTTGACTCAGGTTACAAAACAACCACAACTTTAATACGAGAAATGTATATGAAGTGTGTGATCTTGCAGATATTTAAAGCATCGCACAAAATGCCTTTTGTTATTTGTTAAGACTCTAAGTTTCGGGTTCACATTTTCACGCGACAGAGTGATTATTGCTAATAAAAGCTTCTATCGAAGGTCGTGGATTAATAGAACTTTCCATAAAACAATTTAAAGTATTCATTTTGTGTAGTCAGGCACTTCTGTTGCTCTACAATTTAACTAAAGTATTTATCAGAAAATTGCTTTCGTATTTTCCGAAGAAAAGTTTCAAAATAAATGGTGTATATTAGTCATGAAAGTCACAGATAGTCACATAGATGTGCAGTGGCTTACCAAACAGCTGTGGCACTCTGTCGGTTACGACGTCGAGGGTTGCAGTTGATCCGATCAACGGAACAGCCTGCTTGTGAAATTAACGTGCAAGTGGCTGAGCACTCCACAGACACGTGTACCCTTAACGTAGTTCTCGGGGAGATTCAAGCTGGCACAGAGTGTGACAAGACTGGTCCTTTGAAATACAGGTACAACAGAAACAAAGATTGAGAGGATGTTGTGGTGAAAGAATACAGCAGGGGTCGCCACCACCCCTGCCAGAGCCTCGTGGAACTTTAGATGTTTTCGCTCAATAAACACACAGAACGCCCGGTCTAGGAATCGAAACCGCGATCCTACGACCGCAAGTCCGCTGGCCTAACCACTAGGCCATTGTGCCCCCACACCATAAAAAGTATTACGTGAAATATTGAATGTCAGGCTGGCGCAGTATAAGTTAATAGAATTAACTGGCAATTCGTGAATGAGTAACAACAGGTTCCACTGAAAGAAACTTGCAAGAGCAAGGCTATCACCCACGAAATAATTGAGCATTTAATTATGACCGAAGATACCCAGTAAGCCGCACATAGACAGAGTCGAAATGTAAATTGAGCCACGATGCACAACCCACGTGCGTAGATTCAATGCGCAATACAGGGTGACACACGAGTAAGCTTCTTAGCCCCACTTTTTTCTTTCAAAGAGAGAGCTTGTCGTACTAGTATACAATTGAAATTTAGAAGGTGAAATTTGACATAACATTCTCTCTTAAAATAATTGCGTCTAACTTGAGCGCAAGACCATTACTTTTACAGGGAGAGTGATAGTCAATAGCGGCGATAGCAGTATTGACTGGTAATTGATTTTTCATTTACTTCCAAACGAAGACAGACAAAATTGACTTCTGTCTGAATTGAACAGGGGACGTAAAAAGCCAGAAGAAATATCACTGAATCACTTCTGTTTTTTTATTTTTTTTGGCTGACATTACTAACGATTTTGCCAGCTCACAGACTTCAACGTTTTAAAAACTGTGAGACATTTTTATACTTTAACAAGACTGTTTCAATAACTACGTCTTCGCAAGTTCTGGCGGATATTGAACACATAAAATATATTATCTAGCAAACGTATATTGTCATATAAATCTATGCGATGTAGAAAATACAAATCACTAACAAACCTTAGTAATAGAAATAAAATCAAAAACAATTTGTGTAGTTTTTTTAAAAAGTTCAAGGCGATAAATAATTCGGATTTTATAATTAATCTACATTAATAAGCACAGTTGTCCCTCTGCCATCTGTTCGCTTGCCATTGTTCAGTTTAGTAATGGTAGACTTGACACAATACATCAGCAATGTTTAAATTATCTGCCATTAATCTACCGTAGAGTTAGTTTATGAAATTTTCAGAGTTTGCAATGACTTATGGAATAGTCTATTATAATTGAATTTCAGATCGTAAGAGTAAAACCGGAATGTAATTATGCATTTCCCAAAGTGAAAATACTGCACAATTGATGAAGATACACGCGCACAACTATGGGGATATTAGACAGACACTTTATGCTATTTGACATAGCGATTGTTTACTGTTAATTGTAGAATGCTTTCAAATTGAGCAGCTTAAATCGGATTAAATTGGAAATATCGTAAGATATTAATGTCTTCCTAAGGAAGCCATGCTGATGATTAAATATGGAAATGTAACGTGCTTTAACAACTCCAGTATAATTTCGAATCCCATTCAACGTTTACACCGTTCGATGATAATTTAAAGCTTCATGTAATTGAGAAAAGTAGTTTCGATTATTGTATATAGGGTTTCTTCCTATTTCTCGTCATGAAATATTTCACTGCAATATATTCATAAAATTAAAAGTATTTCATCAGATTATTAGATTTCTAGTGTTCATTTTGCTGCCAATGAATTCGAACATGAAACTATTTAAATATTATCATTATGTATATGTACACATATATATGTTCTCAATTCTGAATATGCATCCTTTGTTATTACATACTGTAAAGTCAACTGAATCGCTTAAATTGTAGTATCACAATAATTAATTGACAGGCGTATATATTGTTTTATTAAGAATGAGTTTAAATAAATATTGTTTCCTGAGTGTGAGATTAGACCAAATATGCTTAGTCATAGCTTATTATGTTTGTTTATATGCATTTTCTCTCTGACAAATATACTTTACTTCCTTGAATTCAAACCTACATGCAGCCACGGAAACAAAAATGTTGCTACGTTATTGTTTAAGTATACGAGGAGATGCTAAGATGTTCCTGGTTTTGGGCAAAAGGAAAATAAAAGAGGACCTGTCGATTACGATTTTAGTCAACGTATTCCCCTCTCACCTTCACGTACTTACTGCAGTGGTCCTTCAGTTATTGTAAGTCTTGTAAAAGAACTCGGAATGTTAGGCCTCCAACCAGGCTTGTCGCAATACCTTTAAAGTCAGGAATTTTTCAGCAGCCCCTCGAATATATTAGGTGAGAATTGAAGTGAGAATTAGAGAAAAATCCCAAACAGTCATCAACTATATGGGTTGATTCTCTATTAAAGTCGATCGAAGTGTTAAACCTGAGAAAAGATTAAGTTTAAGAAAAGATTAAGAATATTGAGACCCATTCGACTGTTTTCTGCATCGCTTCCGTCTACCCAGATTAACTTTGGACGCCCTAGCAGAACCGAGGCATTGCTAGAAAACAATTCCTTGCCGAAAAGGCAAATATTGTGCTAGAAACGGAGACCCCCATGGTTTGAAAATGATCCACGGAATGAAAATAATAGATATCAAAGAAAGCCCCAGTCAGGCTACAAAATTATTGTTTTGAGAAGTCACAGATCAACAATGTAGAATAAAGTGACATCATAATGTGAAAAAATTCAATTCTATGGTGTCTGTGTCTTTATATTCAAACATACAATTGTGTCGGCAAAAATCTAACCATAGAACTAGCAATACCAGAATAAGTAATTAAATAGTCATTCTAATATTGTTTCTCAAAAGAATGAGGTTCCAGTCCGCTCAGTTTGCCGAAAGTAGGTTTCTGATGCTTAGTATAACCATGGTAAATACATATGTAAATCTAAAAGCCACATTTTTTTATGATTCAAAACATAAGGCGAATTTTTCATCTAAATATCTAGTATACTTTCTTTTGGGTCAACAAATTGACAGATTGTTACAAGAGGTATAATATCTAGGGTGTATATATATACATGTGTATATATATATATATATATATATATATATATATATATATATATATATATATATATATATATATATATATATATATATATATATATATATATATATATATATATATATATACATATATATATATATATATATATATATATATATATATATATATATATATATATATATATATATATATGTACATATATATATATTGTGTGGTGTCTAGGAAGAGTGCTTTAGCTTCGTTACTATGGCAACCGTCCGGATACTTATTGATCACACGTATTATATATATATAAGGACGCAGAGTGAAGTCACTTGGCACAGATTAATCTTCAATTCTGATGTGCATGCGCATTAAATTTTAACGTTCTAGCTGTTTACAGCGGTGCTTGGAACGAAAGTGCTTAGCGCGTTATCGTCGCATTGAACATGAAAGCGAGTCCACCACGTTTGTGCCAAAGCAGCTTTCTGTTGACGTGAAAGACGCCAGGGTTTCAGTTGCACAAGATTATATCGAGAAGTATGAAAACCTTTTGAAAACTTGCGTAGTCCTGTGAACAGGGATCGCCAAGCTTTTGATCAAAATATGATGCAGATTCACTACTCAACTTTCTCTGCCATGGCCAATGTGATGATCACATGCTACACACTTTCCTTCCAAGCACTGCTTTAAACAACGGAAATAAGCTAGAACGTTAAAACGTAGTGCGCATGCACAGAAGAGTTTAAGGTCAATCTGTGCCAAGCGGCTTTACTCTGTGTGTTTTAGCTTCGTTACTATGTCAACAGTCCGGATACTTATTGATCAGACCTAGTATATAGTATATATATATATATATATATATATATATATATATATATATACACACATTCGTACACACGTGTGTGTGTGTGTGTGTGTGTGTGTGTGTGTGTGTGTGTGTGTATTCTCTGACTGAAATGTCAAATTTCATTCCGACCTAAATACTAAATTTCAGAGAATTGTTTAACAATTGTGATATTTTTGTTATGGATATCAGACAATGTTCAAAAAAAATATTTAAAAACCGTCAAACCAAACGCTATCTTAATAATACATAATTCCCAGTTCACCATCCAGCGACCTCGGTTCCAGAGAAACAATAGCAAATGTTCAGCAATTGCTTTTACATTCCTTAGCAAAAGCTGTCGCAGAGAAAGCTTGCTATTGATTAAAACTGTCACTACTTTCAGCGTCCATATTAGCTTCCAATCAAATCGATTTACTGTAAGAAACTTTGCAGAGAGTATAATAGATAGCATAAATAAAAAAAAAAATGTCACAATCAAATACCCATACATTTCTGTATGAAAATCAAGCTGGACATATTGTGGAATTAATCCAACGTGGTATTTGTGAATATCGAATAGTTTTGTTTTAGACATAACTTTATCAAGTAAGATTTCCTGTTATGATAGTTCAACAACATAGCTTACAAATGAATCTGTCAAACTAACCAACCCTCGTTCATTACCTCTCTGGCCCTGGTATATACCTGTATGCATACACACACACACACACACACACACACACACACACACACACACACACACACACACAGATATATATATATATATATATATATATAGAGAGAGAGAGAGAGATAGATAGATAGATAAACACGCACACCAGAGTACACACCCACTCACACACACACAGAGATAGATAAATAGATAGATATATACATACATACATACATACGTACATACTTACATACATACATACATGGTGGTTGTCTACTCCTTAAACAGAGTTTGACCACCTCCTGCACCTACACCTTAGCCCTTTCATGGCGTCTGATGTGGCTTTTTTAAACCAGACAGTGTTTTGAAAAAACACCCATACAGATTGCACCTCTGATTTGCACTACCAATACCTGCAAGTAAGTTCTGCTCATTGTGGATCCTAACATGTCTTTTAAGACCCCCATTGGATTTGCAAACCCTCTGGCACACACCACATTCAAACGTGTGCACATACATATAATCAGAATAGCTGGATGAGGTTTGTTTTCCATGGGTTCGCAGGTGAGATACATACATACATACATACATACATACATACATACATAACGGTATATATGATCGGTCTATAGGTTTGCCGTGAGTTTCACGTCTATAAAACGCTTAGCTTTTACGCCTTTCTTCATATAGTCTCTCTAGCAAGTGTCCTCTCTAGTAAATGGTGGAAGAAGAGACTTCGTTACTTTGTCAACAACAAGATATTCTCTCCCTTTGCCGCTGTTAATTGACAATGTCGGCGTGTGGATCCCGTATCTCAGGACATCAGGATCCAAACGCCAATATGGTCAATTAATAGCGGTCAAAGGTAATTTCCGGCATGGCTACAGTCCACCCTGTTTATATACATAAAGGCGAAGGCGTGATTGTGTGGTGAGAAGTTTGCTTCCCAACCACATGGTTCTGGGTTTAGTCCCACTGCGTGACACCTTGGACGCATGTATTCTGCTATAGCCTCGGGCGGACCATAGCCTTGTAAGTGGATTTGGTAGACGGAAACTGAAAGACGTATATATATATATATATATATATATATATATATATATATATATATATATATATATATATATATATATATATATATATATTTGTGTGTTTGTGTTTGTACCCCCACCATCGCTTGACAGCCGATATTGGTGTGTTTACGTCTCTGTGCATTAGCGGTTTGGCATAAGAGACTGATAAAATAGGTGCCAGGACTACCAAGATATGCTCGACAAAAGGCAGTGCTCCAACATGGCCGCAGTCAAATGAGTGAAACAAGTAAGAGAATAAAAGAATATATATATATATATCAGGAATATACCGTGCACGACGCAAAGATATTTATCATGCTTGCTATGAACCGACATAGTCCGTGCAAATTGGTTATGTTGCTATAGTAATTTGCCATGGATAGTAAATGTTATTCCAGTTCTTCTTCAATGCAGGCAGCTACTGTGTTCTCAGAACAGCGTTCTGATATTGAGTTGTTGAAGATGAAGAAAGAAAGCAGGTTTTTCGTCATCCGTACAAGAGTATAGAATCCTTCTGAAGACGATACCATTGGAAACAGCAATGTTAACTTATTCTTTTATCTTTTAACTCTCGTCTTTTAATTGTTTCATTCATTTGTCTACAGCCATGCTGGGGTACCGCCTTGGGAGGTTTTTAGTTGAATTAAATGACCCTAGTACAACTTTTTTTTTTTCAAGTCAAGTATTTTTTCCAGTAGTCCCTTTTGCAGAATCACTAAGTTACTCGGACGTAAAAACGCCAACAACATTTGTCCGGCGATGGGGGTGGGAGCACACGCATAAAGACACACATTTTCACACTCACACAAACAAAGACAGGACTGGCTTCTTTCAGTTTCCATCTACTTAATCCACTCACAAGGCATATGTCGGCTTGTGACTTTAGCACAAGACATTTGTACAAGATAAGCATTGGGATTGAACCTGGAACCATGTGGCTAGGAGACGTTTAAGTAGCATTGAAGAAAATATACGCAGTGGGAGACTGTGTGTTTCGACTATCAACACCAATAGCCGTGAGATTGCTCCATGATTGGAAGATCTTGGGTATTATTAACTGTGTTCAAATAGGACAATTCTGTAGTTACTATCCGATTTGAAGAGTTGTTTAGTAGACTGCTCTGATGTGCTGGAAGATAAAGATACGATCTTTCTCGATTTTATCTCAAGGGATAGAATGTGAGCGTTGCTTTACTATCGGAAAACAAAAGCTTAGTACATAAAATGGCGTCTCAGCTCTTCTCCAAAGCCTCAAAACTTCAAGAGCCAACAATCAGCACATAAAGTTATAATGACAGTTTGAAGAGATTATAAGGAATTCATTGACATTCACTTTCTGGAACGTTTTTGAGCTGGTAACCGTGATCGGTACACAGGGAATTCCAAAAGGGTCAGCACAAAAATTCCTGTTACTCATCAAAGTGCACCACAGTATACCTCTTAGGGAACAACTCAAACCATCAGAAAATAAAAACGATCAGTTGTCCTCCGTCCATTCTACAGACCGCTTCTAGTGCCATGTTCGGTCGGGTGAAGAACTACTTTCGGGTACAAAGATTTGTTCACGTAGATGAGATGAAAATAATTACAAAGAGGTGGGTACAAATGAATAAAAATGGTGATTTTCGAAGACAATTCGTGTGCTTGGTTCATCGATGATGTTAATACATCCCGTAGGATGTAGAATGTACAATGTAGTGATTTTGGTTATAGGAATAGTTATTTGGCCAACATGTAGCATTTGAACGGCATTTTGTCAGTCAGTTAATGGACAAAGTTAAGCACTCTTTCACACTACCTTCAGAGTGGCATTCATATAAATACATACACACACACACACACACACACACATATATATATATATATATATATATATATATATATATATATATATATATATATATATATATATATATATATATATATATATGCGTATATGTATATATGTATGCATGTATGTCTGTATCGAAACGCGGAGTAGATGAAACAGGGACAACTGACGAAGGGTTAAACTCTTTATATTGCATGTCTCATTTCTGTGTATGTTTTTGTCTTTGTTTTCGTTTCTCATTGTGTTTAATGTATTTTGATGTTCTGTACGCATATATGCATGTATGCATATAGATGTATGGATATATGCGTATGTTTATATATTATTTATATTATTATGTGATCGAACACCACGCATCCTTTCCCAACAAAGTATATATATATATGTATATATATATATGTGTGTGTGTGTGTGTGTGTGTGTGTGTGTGTGTGTGTGTAGTTGTGCATGTATATATGTGGGTGTGTATGCGTGTGTGTATATATAACCGTGTGTGTGTAGATGTTTGGTGTATGAGTGTGCGTGGTGTGTGTGTGAGTGTGTGTTTGTGTGTGTGTATGTAAGCGTGTGTGTGTTTGTGTGTGTGTGTTTGTGATTGTGTGTGTTTAAGCATTTTTTTCTTTCTTGCACTTATCTTGACACACTATCCGATGTGTCTATCAAAAAATCTCAAAGGATATGGACTAGAATTCATTTAGCCCACGGGTAGAATATATTATCTTGTATATGCAATCGTTGTTGATAAAATGAATGATTTCACGTTCGTATTCTTCAAAAATAAAAGTAAATGCCCGAAGGAAATATCACGACAAATGAGAATTATAGCTCTGCCAAATTCTCAAATGAAATTTTCTACATGACGAATATTTATCAATATAATCTTTTCTATTATCCATTGATAAATCTCAAATATTTGTCCATAAATCAAAGCTCGACATAATTTATCTCACTACACCGTGTTTAAGGGCGTTTCAGAATCTGTATGATATTGATGACCTTTCACCAAATATGCAATCAATGGGGAAGTTGTTAGAAAATATTTCTAATAAAGTTATTGTTAATTTTTGATTAACTTCTGGCATCTAAAAATAGCTGTAACATGTCTATTGATTCAAATGCATTCATAGAAATAGTTGCACACTTATGTGGCTCAGATATTAGTTTTCTAAAAGGCGGCGCGCTGGCAGAAACGTTAGAACGGGCGAAATGCTTAGCGGTGTTTCGTCTGCCGTTACGTTCTGAATTCAAATTCCACCGAGATCGACTTTGCCTTTCATCCTTTCAGGGGTCGATAAATTAAGTACCAGTTATGCACTGAGGTCAATGTAATCGACTTAATCCCTTTGTCTGTTCTTGTTTGACCCCTCTATGTTTAGCCTCTTGTGGGCAATAAAGTAATTAGTTTTGCAGCGACGGGGTTTTGTGTTTCAGCCCCACTGTGTAACACCTTGAGAGCTAGTGACTTTTGTATTGAGTTGACCGGAATGTTCGTGCCAATTTTCAAAGGAAAGAAAACAGTCAATAAATATTTGCCATTACATTTTTAATCAACCAAATACGGACCATTTTGTTG
>NC_142934.1:86032951-86045451 GCF_046866305.1 Octopus bimaculoides | reverse complement strand
AAACACACAAGCATCGGTTGTCAAGCGATGTTGAGAGGACAAACACAGACACACAAACATACACGCACACATACATATATATATATATATATATGTATATATATATATACGACAGGCTTCTTTCAGTTTCGTCTACCAAATCCACTCACAAGGTTTGGTCGGCCCGAGGCTATAGTAGAAGACACTTGCCCAAGGTGCCACGCAGTGGGACTGAACCCGGACCCATGTGGTTCGTAAGCAAGTTATTTACCACACAGCCACTCCTGCGCCTATTTATTTATATTTGAAAAATTGACATTTTACTAATTCTTTTTTTTTTCTTCAGAATATCATGATCTCCGTATTTTTCTACGTATTTCTCCAAAACAAATTTCTAAACGAAGTGAAAAATTGCGGGACGGAAACTAAAATTTTGAAATGGCAATTTCTTTTTGCAGATTGGGAATCACCGCAGTCGAAAAGGTGGATTTCTGTAGAACCACCCCCAAACCCAGCCCTAAAAAACCAAATGGGACTGCGGTCCATGTCCTTTACTTCCGCCAGAACATCGTACAGAGATCTCAAAAGCTATCCTAAAAATATCACAGTATTTGTTACAAAACCCGAACTTACCGTTTAACTTCCGGACAATTAATGTGTGAAAATAAATTTAAAATGATCCAATCTAGCGCACAAACTAAGGTGGCGGAGCGTCTATAACATACGCATGATCATTTGCAGTCTTTGATTTATTAATTAATTAATTCACCGAATAATTTAAGGGACAACATTCAACACAAATTCGCAGATATACACAGATGAGAAAGACGCAAACATACATGAGTTCACCAAAACCTATTGTTTTATCTTAGTATTGCTTATAAAGCAGATGTTCCTGGTTGTGTCCTTACTACACACAAAAGGCTTTTATTGGTTATAACTTTTTTGTCACTTTATTATCTAATTTTCCATGTTCTTCCTTAGTTGTACCACATTTTATATACATTCCCCATATTTTTCTTAATTCGTGGATATGCTGTTTAATTGACCCAATTGTTTTGTATTACCCAGTCTTCACTGTAGTATTCTATGATAGGATTTCTTATAAATCTACCAGTATATATTCAGATGCAACTTATCCTCTTGTTAAAATGCTTCGAAATAAATAGGAGATACAGTCAAGAGCTGAGTAAAGTAATTGGCAGAGAACTATGTGCTTTTTTCTTTATCATATGTGTTTATATGATCGCTTAACTTAACTTTCTTATAATTGTATGTATATGTGTTTGTATATGTATATGTATACACAAAATTTAAAATGTGTGTGGGCGGATATAAACAATGCAGTAAATTAAAGCAGTTACTGGAAGTGATAACAATGAGGTGTGCTGCAAAGAATACTTTAGAGGGAGAAAATAAGCTGAGAGATGAGATTTTCGTGAGCAGTTAGATTTAATATAGAAGGAGAACAGTACTACAAGGATCGAATAATCAGAGAGGGAGTGTAGCAACAGTAGTTCATACGCATGTATACATACACATATATACACACACCCACAAGTACACACAATAACACACACACACACATACACACACACACACACACACACACACACACACACACAATGATATAACGAGAAGCAAAAGGATAGAAAGGATAGATAGATAGATAGATAGATAGATAGATAGATAGATAGATAGATAGATAGATAGATAGATATTCTGAATTCACTTCTAAATTAAGGAAATGCAAATTCCGTTTTTCTAAACATATATATTTGCTTTATAACATCAAAATAAAGGCAAGAGAAAGCACTCTGAAATTTGGGCATCTAATTAACAAATATAATTTCCTTATTTCAGTTTACGTAGACAGTTGTAAGGTGATTTATTGGGAGTGACGAAAAATAGTAACATAGTAACGAGAAACTTGTTTTCAACAACAATAACGAAATTGATGGTAAGGAATGTGATTTCATCACAAATTGAGTTTATAATTTGTTTGCCACTTGTTACATTTTTGAAAGTCTCCGGTTATTTTTTTTTTCTGCTTTGAATTCTTTGATTTCCAATGTCTATATATTTACAAGTGCAAATATTGATAAACTGCATAGTAGATATTTCCATCGTACATGATTTATGGTAAAAATGGTAAAAAAATATTATTCTATCCTTACATGTCTGAACGTATGCAGATACATATGCAGTGTCATAATAAAAACATGAAACACATCATTATTAGAAGTAGCTTTGTTGAAAATATGTTTTACAAACTAGTGCCTAAATTAACCTCCACCAAAATATTAATAATGATAACTGAACTGTATTTAGAATTAACAATCAGATTAATGCTTCGAAAAAAAAAGAATCATGGCTTAAGGGTTTGATTATTCAGCTCACCATCATAGTGTCGTGATTTCGAGTCCTGTGGGCATATTTTGCCCTTGAGTAAGACGTTTTATTTAACGTAGCTCCCTTTCACTTAGCTGGCAAAATGAGATGTACATGTAAATCAGATAGTCAGTCTTTCCACATTCAGTACCACGCTGAATCTCCCTGAAAACTACATTAAGACTACGCGCGTCTCTCTGTGAAGTGCTCAGCCACTTGCACGTTAATTTCACGAGCATGCTGTTCCGTTGATCAGATCAATTTGGACACTCCTCGTCGTATCTGTCAGAGTGCCAGTCAATACTTAAAACATGCCAAGACAGATCGAAATGAATGCTCTAAATCTCAAAGAAAGTGTGTTGCCAAGACAAAAAATCAGACTGAGACTCAATCATGTAACATGAAATATGATCGGAACTTTGGCAGATACACAGATAATTCTGGAGATGTTTCTTTCTTAGTTGACCTATTCACTGGTAACGTAGCTGGAGTTTTAGTTGGAGACCTGTTCTACGCAATTGTGTAGATCATAGTTGAGTCATTATATATTTCGAGGTATCTTCCGAGTTGGTAAGAGTCATTACAGATGTAGTACGAACTGTCAGGCTGAAGGTTTTTTGACACTCTACGATCAGAGTTCAGTTCACTCCAGGTTCAATTTTGCATCCATGCTTTCAAGATCTATAAAAGTACTACAAGTCGAGAGTGATGGGTTGGGCATGTATGCAGATCTTCGTGAATGATTCTCTGTACAGTTGGCACACCAAATCTAAGCCGTATTTTTATTGTCTATATAGTCACACGACGGTGTTCATCCAAAAAATTGCGAAATTTCTCAATCAGCTCAAGACGCCTATAAAAGTTAATCCATAAGCAGTTTTTGACCAGTTTAACACCAAAATTTATTACATGGCGAGCTTCCAGATTATCTTCACATCCCGTCTGTATTCTGCAGACTAGTCAGCAGTGATGAGCAGTGTTTAGCGGATGTGTTCTTAGCGGTGACATTACAGTTGCCTCCTTTAATCTGAATAACAATGTTGGCAGATCAGCTTATTAGATGTATAGTATTTTTATACAAAAACCTAAAACAGTTATAACAACCTCAGCTAAAAGACAAAAAAAAAAAAAAATTCGGGAATGCTTTTTGTAGTTTGTGAAGGCACATTGCCTAGTAAATGTAGTGTTGCAATCACGATCGCTAAATCGTGATTTCGCTTTCCGTGCCGGATGGTGCATTATTTTCCTGCATAAAAAGCTCCTGTCCAATCAGCTGTAAATGAATAACCCTGGGACGGACCGGCGTCCTGTTCTTGTGATCTCGGTCACGTACACATCATGGACAGCCGTTACCTGGTCTTGTGAGTCGTAGGATTGGAGACAGTAGGTCCAGAGGTAAATGATGATAGTGATGATGGTGATGATGATAATGACGACGACGACGACGACGACGACGACGACGACGACGACGACGACAATGATGAGGAGGACGACTTATTGTTGAAATATTTGTTCTTTGCTGTATAATAAATATCTTGAAGAATCATGCGACACAGAACCAAAAAATAATATATATATATATATTTGCGTTTTGCAAATATACTGTCTTTCGAACCCATTTGATATTAGTTAAGCAACCAATAAAGGAGTTGCACTTATTACAAAAAATAATCAATACGGTGACCCGTACGTATATAATTAAGCTGATGAGTAATTTCACTCGCTAATCGGCATTTATTTTACAAGGTCCTTACCTATCTCTCAATTAATTAATTACAGATGCCATAAACCACACGTTTGAATAACGGTAAGTGTATCAGACGGTCTTTCTTGATTGGTGTATGTTTACATTTGTCGAACTGTGTTAATTACACCCAACGACACACAACAAAAGGTTGAAACGATGAATAGAACACAAAACGCGCCATGCAACACATTTCAGGTTATTTCTCAATTGTACTTTCTTATCTGAATACAAGTGCGAACAGATTCAACAATAAAAGGGTGTTGGACAAATCCCATTATCGATCGATTTTTACATTTTAACCTTGCTAGATCGATTATGCAACTACTCTTTGATTTTGAGGAATCTCACAAAGGCCTTGGATTTGTACCTAATTCATAAATCACTATCCAATTTAATTAAAAATTAAGGGAATGATTAAATTAATAGCATGTTAGAAAGTCCCATGGGACATTTATCCGTTATTTTTTAATTCTTTAATCTTAATCCTAATACCGCGGATTCTAAATTTATTCTATTGACGAAACACGTACTACTTAATCATTGGTGTCAGCTTAATCGACTGCTCTAACATGCAAAATGTTTGTGATCCTTATTTCATTGAATTCAATTTATGAGTCTTTGTTGGAAACAAATCCTGAGCCCGGCATCTATAAATCAAAGATCAATTTATAGAAGCACTAAACTCTGTAACTTTCCTCTTTAAGATTATTATTATTATTATTATTATTATTATTATTGTTCAGTAGTTTTATTTTTATAACGTGCTTTCACTTCACTACCGAGCGCAGCTCTGTGCGCCTTGGGTATGTGCTGTGGTTTGCTGTGGTGCTCTTATGTTTACTGTATTGAAAGTATTTTGCGTAGAATGTGTGCAGTACCCAGTAGTGCAATTTGCTGTATGTTATATATATTTGTAAGTCCTGGTGTTTTTGTTATGTATTTGTCTGGATATTTTTTTATTATACCTAAGGCACCTATTATGATCGGAATTGTTTCTGTTTTTAGATTCCACTTTCGAGTTATCTCTATTTCCAGGTCTTTGTATTTTGAAAGTTTTTCCATTTCTTTTAGACAAACGTTGTCATCTGCTGGTATTGATACATCAATTAGAAAGCATTTTTTTTCTTCATGATCTTTGACAACTATATCTGGCCTATTTGCCTTAATTTCTCTATCTGTGTGTATTGGCATATCCCAGAGTATGGTTGCTTTCTCGTTTTCTGTGACCTTTTCTGGCGTGTGTTTATACCATATTTTTTCTGTTGTTATTCCATAGTGTTGGTATAGCTTCCAGTGTATATAGGTCCCAGCTCTGTCATGTCTGTGAATATATTCCTTCTTAGCCAGGACTGGGCAGCCAGAGATAAGATGATTTATTGTTACTTGTCCATCTCCACATATTCTACAGTTACTTGTTATATTTCTTTTCATTATGTGTTTATGGTAATTTCTGGTGGGGAGGCTTTGGTCTTTATTATTATTATTATTATTATTATTATTATTATTATTATTATTATTATTATTATTATTATTATTATCATTACCTTCGCCTTAGCGGAGGCGGAGGTAATGTCTTCAACCATGTTTCTTTGTTTGTTTGTTTGTCCGTGGACAAGATATCTCAAGAACCGCGAGACAGATTCGGATGAAACTTTCAGGGATATTTGGCCTTGTGACTGGCACGAACTGATTAGATTTTGGGGTCGATTCGGTACCGGACAAGGACTCAGCATTATTTGTTATATTTACTTTACATGAAGTATTACGATCTTACATTCCATTTCAAGTCTTTCTCTGATTATCTACCTTGAAAGCATACTCATGGTTTCCACGTAGGTTGTGGCGGCGTTGCTGTTTCGAAGGTTTTATTTTCGATTCTCTATTATTAATTTTACTTGCGTCTCTATTTGATCAGAGACCAGTGGATAAAGAAATCAAGCTACATAAACAAACGGCAGCAAAACCGTTCAGAAATTAAATAACACTAACATATTCCGTAACAATAATAAATTTAATTTATCCTCGACAATTTTTAGTTTTACCAATTTTGAATATATCGCTCTTGCTTAAAGCGTCTTAACTACTTAACAACTGCATTTCTAGTTCTGCCTTGAAGATTTTTTTTCTTCTTGGACTCCGTTAACAGCATCGTATGCAGGTCCTTTCCATTTGCTTCCATGCACGGATAAATTTTTCACTATAGACCTTAATGGTCGTAAAGACAATATATCAGTGGGTAGATTAAAAAAGGCCTTCATAGAGAAAACTTTCCCTGTTCTTGCTGCAGACGATACGCGCACAGCATTACAAACAAGGCCCAAACACACATCTTCACATTCCATGACTATCATTGGGATCAATCAGGTACCGTACAAGGTTTCTGGATTATTTTTCCTCTTTTTTTTAAAATTAAATTTTGAGAGCAGTCGGGTTCATTTTTATTATAATCGGTTGTGAGAGCAATTTGAGTTTATTTAAAAATCATCCCCTGCTAATCTTTGAGAGGACGTTGGTGTTGCCTTGGCGGAAGTTTGCGCTCTCTGAGTGCTCTGGTTATTATAATTATTGAGAGAGAGAGTGCATGCCATCAAAGTGACACTGGGGTAAAATATACGAAGCCAAAAGGGCACACCAGGCTCATGCATCAAAAATATATATGCATGCCATGGTGACCTCATATCAAAATAAACAGCCCATGGTGTTGCAGGTGAGATGCAGTTATAATTTTTTCCAGATCGTGTAGCCCTTCCTGTTCAATAGGTCCCTGAATAAAATTTGGTTAAGCATGATGGACGAAACATCCATGTTTCCAGACATTAATTATTCAAACCACAAAAGAATTCCTCTTGACACATGGCTCTAATGCTCCCCCACTACTTCTGCTCGTAATCAGGGATTCACATATCGTCGGCCATTAATAGACATGCTCAACTGGTTAAGGTGAAACAACTGACAAGTAAATCTGTGGTGGTGAGCAGAATATTTGCTGTAACCTATCTTTTATACTAAGACAAAACTATGTACATCAAAACACTTCCAATCAGTGAAGATCAGAAGCCCTGAGGGCCACTGTCTGGTAGTGCATCAGGGCATTTCTTCTTCTTCTTCTTCTTCTTCTTCTTCTTCTTCTTCTTCTTCTTCTTCTTCTTCTTCTTCTTCTTCTTCTTCTTCTTCTTCTTCTTGTAAAATTTTAGTCGAATGAATCGATCCCAGTTCCTGAATATATTTTTTAAAGCCTGTTACTTAATTCATCGGTCACTTGCCGAACCGCTAAGTCACGGAGATTTAAGCACACAAACACTGCTTGCCAAACGACACTATGGAACAAATACAGATACAAAACACACACACACATGCACGCGCACGCATACACACACACATACATATGCATATATATGTGTGTATATATATATATATATATATATATATATATATATATATAAGGAATTGACGGAAGGGCACCACGAGGAGTGGAGCCTGCGTCTTAATTTTACTCAACACGGGAAAGAAGCACGTATATATATATATATACGACGAGCTTCTTTCAGTTTCCGTCAATCAAATCCACTCACAGGGCTTTGGTTGGCCCAAGGCTATAGTAGAAGACCCTTGTCAAAGTCATTACTTATTGAAGCGTAGCTGGAACCATATGATTGGGAGGTAAACTCTCGACCCAATCGCGCAATTTTAGCGTGCACTGTCTCTGTTTGATATTCCGTCCACAAAAGTTGCAACATGTATATTATTCGTATTAACCTATAAGTATATAGCTTGCATTGGTCTCTTAACCTGTGGATGAAGTAACCTGGTCTCCGTTGTGATATTTGCTGAATCCTGGGAAAATTTTAGACTTGGTAGATCCTAGAGCCGATTTCCTTCCAATTCGGGGGCATCTAATTTTTACCCAAAAGTGTGAATGAGAGGGAGAGAGAGCGAGCCAGAGAGATAAAGAGAGTGAGGAGGAGGGGGAGAGGGATATGTCAGAGAGAGAAGAGCATTGAGAGAAAGAGATAAATCGACGCTTGTATTAGGTTCATAATTTATCTAAACCAAATGGATGAAGGCATAGTTAACCCCGACGTGATTTGAACTCAAGGTCTAGAGATCTGCAGCTACTGCTGCAAAGCAATCTCACCGACGCAGTAACCATTCTGTCACGTGAACCCCTTATAAAGCAATATAACAAATCTAAAAATCTCTGAAACTTATCACACTTCCAGTATCTCTGTCATAAGTGTTTAAATTGATATTCCTCTCATGTAGTTTATCTATGATGAGACAGTGGTTAGGATTGTATAAACACAAAGTCTACGACACACGTATAGATATATTAACACAATAACACATGCGCGCGCGGTAATAAATCATCGTTTATTCGACCGACATACAATATAAGGGTGAACACGCCAAGAAAAAAAAAATCCTTCCATAACGTGAATGCTTATTGTTACATTTCAAAGATTCAATGATTTACTTCAATCAGATGACAGAACGCTTTGTCTGTTCCATATCTTTTATTAAAAACTAAAATTAATTTAAATTCTAACAACACTAGTTTTCCTCTTTCCTTCTTTGAATAGAAATTATCTGACCATTACAAATAGTAGAGTCATTGGTGTATCTTTGTGATATCTTTTAGAATGATATGCTTGGGCGATAATATATGTGTCTAACATCTTATTTCTCGTCTATTTTTGCAATGAAATTTACTAATCGAATAAATGTATTGTTCCTGAAATGAATTCTAGCTAAACAATAGATGCGTTTTCTCTTCTATGAACATCATCTGATGGGATTCATTCATGAGCAATTCTTACCGTGAATAAGCAATCGTGTATTCCATCTTGGAATAGCATGAGACGTAAGTTTTAATTGTATGTCGGCAGATTCAAGTAGAATGCAAATGGTAATATATTTCATGGAGAATTTAGACGTAGATATATTCCATTCTGTGATTCCTGTTACGTATATAAAGCAACGTATTTAACTATACGAAATGATAGGATGTCAAACATTACAAAACGGAACGGAACAATGAATATTCTTTAGAATATATTAAACATAGCATTTAATTCAAAGAGAAGAATCGCATGCAACCTTGTGTAGAATGAATATTCCATTGAACCTGGCTGATCATGTGATTCAGAAATTGAATTTCGTTAACTTGGAAGAATATGACATTAATATAATGTGGGGGTATGTTTCTACCTCGAAAATAACGAGAATACAGAGGGGGGAATTTTGGTTAGCTGTAACATGCGCATTTGCTATAAGAAAATATCACCAATATATGATGCTATTTTCATTCATGGAATGTTTAGTTTAGACTTGACCAATCATGATTCTAGAGTTCACTGTACTGATGAATCATCTTGTCGGTAACTTGAAGGCGGTGTCTTCGTTTTTCCATATTGATGCAGGACTTCAAAACAGGGAGACAATATAATTTAGAAAAGCACAGAAGTGAAAGTGCTTGTCATACTCAATTGGGAGAAAACCACCTGATATTTATATTTGCACGCGTTACGTATGTATGTATGTATGTATGTATGTATGTATGTATGCATGCGTCCTTGCATGTATATCATTTAAATATGTCTATAGACGAAGAACGCAGGCATCATCGCGCAAACGGAAAAGCCCTTCCCAGTAGACTATCCTGCTTTACATTACGCTCAATGGCCTCATCATATTAGTATTCTAGAGAATCAGTTTTGTTCAGTTGGAACTCTAAAGCCAGTGAAGTTATTGTTCATGAATTGTTATAAGAAAACATATATCTTTGATTAACATTAATAAAGAAGACAAGTCATAATCTATTCAGATATATCATATATCAAGGACCACTGTAAAAACATGTAATTCATTATTATCTGAATAACTAAATATATATTTCACGTTTAGTAGCGACTTCTCGAAAGTGTCAAGAAATCGATTTATTGACATACATAAGTAATGTTGGTTATCACTGCTTCTAGAATATGTGACTATGTTTAAGAGATCCCCGAGCCACTGTCAGTGCTGTAATGTTGTTTTAACTATGAACCTTCTTACAACTCTATTTCACTGAATGCAGGCCCTGATTCATGAATGCACAACTGCTGTCTGATACTATACGTGGATAACTAATCTAAAGTTTAATAAGTTGTTTGTTTTTTGTAAAATATCAGATGGGATCTTACATTTTTGATTTTTTTATAATTCCCCAAGTATATAATTAGAAAGACTGCGCTGTGTTATGTAAAACATTCATACACGCACGCGTACGCACGCATGCACACATTTATTTATGTATGTATGCATATATATATATATATATATATATATATATATATATATATATATATATATATATATATATATATATATATATATATATATATATATATACATAGATAGATAGATAGATAGATAGATAGATAGATATAGATATAGATACATGTATATGCGTGTATATATATATATATATATATATATATATATATATATATATATCATTATCGAAAATAACGCGAAAGAATTGTAAAATCCCGAATGCCGCAACGAAAATTCCACTCTCTGTCATTCTAAGGGTATACTTTGATTACCTAAATTAAATTATAATGGTTTTATTCAGAAAACAAAACCTAAAGTCACACAAATTCAATTAGAATTAAATAAAAACATAAAACTATCTTTCGCTTAAATTTGAATTGTAGATCTTGTTTCAACTACATTCTATATCATCACTAATTTTAGAAAATAATTGTCGTGAAGAAATATACTTTTACTTCTTCGTTATTGGAAGATGGTGGTATTGAGTCATTGCACTCACGTAATTATAAATTACAGTTGAATAACTGAGAAAGTTATCCTTATCGTTCATATACGTCATTTAATTGCAACGTTAATTGCAATATTAATTGCCAGTAGGATTTCGCATAATTGCAACGTTAATTGCAAATTCGATAAAAGAATTGTATAGTTGGAAATATTTAGTTAGTTAGATGTCCATTTTCCAGATAAATAACACAGAAAGATAATACGAGTTAGATTAATGCTGGTAATATATGTCATGTACGAGACTGTTATTGAGCCTTGCATTATATATTATTAAACGTCGCAGGATCGGAGAAATGGCAAGTCTCTGGTGTGTCAGAAGAAATACATGACAGTATTTAAACTTATACCAGTCCAAAGCATTTCCGTAAGTTTGTCCTTCATAACCATGCTTGTTTTTGGACTTTCGTTTAACCCTTGTCTCATACATTCCCAGTAATATGAAGCTTCCATTTCATAAACCCTTAATTTCTCTTGTAGTTGAACAGAAGTTGGGAATGTTTTGTATGGGCACATCATATGTGTTGCTTGGACACCAAGGAAATATGACCTGTGAATCACATGCAGTACTGAGTATAGCCAAGGTGTTAATACTAATTTCTTTAAGTTCCGTCCCTCAGCTTTCCAAATTCATTCAACGCGGTGCCATGTAAATTCAGTATTGTATATAATAGAGCTTTCCCTTTTTTCCTTATTTATTTTCCTTTGTTATTTAACATCTCACTAAATTATTCTACTCTAGGTACAAGGTCCAAAACTTTTGGGGAGGGGGCCAGTCGATTAGAACCACCTCAGTACGCAATCAGTACCGAATTTTTCGAGCCCAAAAGAATGAAAGGAAAAGTCGACCTCAGTGGAAATTGAACCCAGAACGTAAAGACAGACGAAATACCGTTAAACATTTCGGCCGGCGAGCTGACGTTTCTGCCAGCTCGCCCACTAAATTATGGATGCCATTTGTTCATACTATACTTCTCAATAAAACATCTTACCCTCTTTTCATTAGGGAAGATCAAGTGTTGTGAGAACTAACAATGAACTGCAAATGCATGGGAATTAAAATAGTATATGAATGTGTTTTCTTTTTAAACAGAACGCAAACAACTTTGTAATTCTAGTGAAGGCTATGATAGGTTCGTACATTTGTAGCTCTGCTATACCAGTAGGAACTTTATGAAATATAATTTACCTACACTTCTTCAGAATCTCTCTAGGCACGATTTGATGGAACAGACTTTCGTAACGTTTCACTACTATCGAAGTACGAAGAGTCTTCAACACCTAAAAGGCGTGATAGGTCATCAAATACTTGAATGGTCATGTTTACAGTAATCGCGCACTCAGTACATCGCGGTTCACTTATCGCGCACTCAGTACATCGCGGATTCTTCTGGTTAATATATGTAAATTTATATTGCGGTCTCCTCAGTATATCCGGGTTTCTGCGGCCGATAGGTATTCATATTTTTGTGGACGCTAAGTATTTCTTTGGGAGGTTTTGGAACGTGACACCGGTGATAGTCTAGGGATTACTGTACTCTGAAGCAGACCAAACTCTGAATCG
>NC_142934.1:85982951-86027951 GCF_046866305.1 Octopus bimaculoides | reverse complement strand
TCTTCTTCTTCGTGCTGGTACTTCTGTTGTTGGTAGTGTTGTTGTTGTTGGTGGTACTTTCGCTCTTGTGTTTTGTTGCTGCTATCGTTGCGGCTTCTGTTGTTACCATTGTCGCTCTCACTGTTGTTCCTGTATTCATAATCTCATTATAAAAACAGTTGCCCTAACAATTTCGGCTCCTGTCGACACCATTAATATTATTTCTGTTGTTGTACTCGTGCATACACTGCTTCACATACCCCTCTTACAGAAGTGGGATGTAACATTCTGTTATGTACCCGGTGATGGGAAGCTATATCATCACCGAATCTGAAACTAGGCTTTGCTGACTCTAAATTCCGACACAGGACAAAATAAAAGAGGGCAAAAACTTTTTTTCAAAAATTTGGCCCTGTAGAACATAATTAAACAGCCGCCCTCTTCACACATTGAATGAGGGGTGAGACTCATTGTTGGAGTTTTAACAAAACTTCATAAAAGCAAACAATGTTTCAACAAAATTTTACAAACCTTTAGGACTCGACACGTTCTACGCCTTCCTTTATACGACATTAAATATAATTGTTTAAAATTTTGATATAGAGCGAGCAGTTTTTGAGGGAAGATGTAAGACGTTTGCATGAACCTCCGTACTTGACGGTTACGCATTTTATCGAAGCTGAACTTATGAGATGCTAACTCAAGATCGATGGAATTTAAATTCAGTATGTAAAGATCGAAGAAATGCCGCTAAGCATTATGTACGGTGCAATAACGATTATGCTAGCTCGAGAAGGAGAGAAGCCAACGAGAGAGAAGAAGCCCTCCTCTGCATAGAATTAAATGGTTTGTTCCATCGGGAAACCAACAAATTAAAAGACCAGGGAGCATTATGAAGATGGCTTAACAAAGGTGACCTAAAAAAGAATATTGAAAGCCTAATCATCGCTGCCAGGCTTTGAATACCAACTCAGGGAAAAAGACTATATACCACACAAGTGCATCGACTCTGGGAACGCACAAAGGTCCTGCTTTCCCAGGAATTACTGAGTATGTCAGCTAGTAGCAACACGAAAAGAAAGAAAGCATGACCTTATCATCTGCATACACACAGCTACATACACACACACACACACACACACACACACACACACACACAACCCTTACATGAGATTAAGAACCAATAATAATAATAATAATAATAATAATAATAATAATAATAATAATAATAATGATGATGATGATGATGATGATGATGATGATAATAATAATGATAATAATAATAATAATAATAATAATAATAATAATAATAATAATAATACAAAAATAATGACGACGATAGTGGTCGTAGTGATGGTGATCGTCGTCATCGTGGTCGCCGTAATAATAATAACAAAAACAATTCTGATAATAAATCCTTGTAAATGATAATGTCCCAATAGTAAGCAACAGCGTGACGTACGCTCATTTCAGAGCGAGGGATCTGATTCTCTGCACGGAAGTGTTTGGAACAAGCCCACGCAAGAGCTGCTGCATACTGAGATCGCTGTTAGCTAAGGTGAGTGTCTGGTCAATCAATCTAATTTGTGTTCCCACTACCTATCTGTCCGAGATACACCGCAGGTGAGTCACTACTAGACTGATAGATTAGAAGCACAAATGAGTTTGAGAGATCAATAACAATTTCATTCTGACAAACACTTTCTGCGAAGAGATGCATATTGATTTCTTTAGTGCTCCTTGCTTGAATATTCGCTCATACAGAAATAATTCCGTATAGACAACATACGCATGTCTTGTGTATATATACAGGGTGGTCAAAAAGTTTCCCCCGATTCTGGTTTTGAATGCTATTGTAGGTTTTCCAATTAATTTTAGAGCATAGGACAATGAGGAATAATATCTGCGAATGAAACAATGATACAACAATGATAACTACGAATGATTTCTGCGGATTGTTGATTAGACTAGCTTCCAACTGGTCAACTTTTTCAACAGATGTAGTAGCGGGTCGTCCAGATATGGGTGCGTCGTTTACAGAGCCCCTGTTTTCGAACTTGTTACTGAGTTACTTGATGTTCCTGCCCTGAATCACATGAATATGAAATTCTTCACTGGGGTGACGATTGCCTCACCTGCATTTGAACCAAACTGATAGTAATGTCAGACAGAATCAATTCGTTCATTACGATTCAGTGGGGTTGAGCTAGGAACCATGTGGTTGGGAACAAAGCTTCTTACCTCACAGAGTAGCCTGCGCCTACACACAAACACTCACACACACACACACTCGCACACATACACACACACAAACATTCAGACTCACACATGTGTATACATATATATATATATATATATATATATATACATATATGTATATGCATTTATACATGCATGTATATACATATATATATACGCATATATATATATACATATATATATATATATATATATATATATATATATATATATATATATATATATATATATATATATATATATATATATATATATATATATATATATATATATATATATGTATATATATATATATATGTATATATATATATATATATATATATATATATATATATATATATATATATATATATATATATATATACATATAAATATACATACATACATACATACATGCACATACACATCGGTTTAGCTCCTGTTTCTAGAAATGTAGATGTTCCCTAACACCCTGGCGACATTTAGTGACATTTGTAATTCTCCTTTTTGTTGAAACATTGCAAACTGATGTTTATATTAATTAGAATATAGGTTCTTAAAGTGGGCGTTACCTGCCTCCCTCCTGTAGACGTTGAGACGGTCCAGGTGGGCCTATATGTGGGTGGAGGCAGTAGAGAAAAAGGTGGCGTTAGGAGGAAGGCAGTGTTATGGGGGACACTACGAATTTATAATGTATTGAAATTATATAATATTGTATTCAACATCAAATGATTCATAGTATATATAAATTAGTAAAATATGAAATATTTATTTATACATAAAAATAGGGATGTCGTGCTGAGGGTATTATAGGGCGGTATTATAGAGGTTATTATTGGGCGGTGGCCCAAAAAGTTTGAGGAGCTCTGAATTAACTATTAAGATATTTAGCAGGAGAAGGGTATAGATATGTTGAAGGGTATAGATATGTTGAATTAATTACAACGTTTAATCTCTGTTTAGGTGGAAGACTGGACATTTTAAATAAATAGGGAGTAATATTTCACCTTCAACGTAGTAAATAAAAGTAAATGTCTAATGATTTGGATCGTAGGTTGTCCATATCTGGACTGTTTATAAGTCATTGTTGAGTACTACGTCACCCAAATTGTCAAAAACATTTCAGAAAGTAGTGGACAACGCACCGCGCCACCAAATAATTAATGTCTATTGAGAAAATAACTCACTTGGACTTCGTACGTCCAGATAACACGTAAGTAGTAATACTTTATATTCTAAATTATCTAAATTATCTAAATTATCTTTATTGTAGTTTAACTAATAATGTTAGAGTTTAATCCTTCCTAGAATTAAAATTGAACGAATGTGTTGATATCCAAGGTTTAGTACTGTTGACAACGCCGGCTTCCTTCAATGGTACTGCGTATGTGTGGAAACCATAGTGACATCCGGCGGCAGCTGATGATGGAGGCGTGTTGGATTGTTAGTATGGCTGTTTTATAAGACATCCATTATATATATATATATATATATATATATATATATATATATATATATATATATATATATATATATATATATATATATACTCTTTTACTCCTTTACTCTTTTATATATAAAAACAATGGAAAATGGAGACAAACACACAAAATGTTATTTAAATCATTTATATAACCAGATGCTTTAAATACCATCTTGTGCGAAGTGTGATTACTAATTTCTTAAGCGCTTATTTGACATTTGACTACTCTGTAACTGTTCCTTTGGCTCTTTCCTTGTATATTCAACATTTGTGTATATATATATATATTATCTTTTATCTTTACTGGTTTCAGTCCAGGGCTGAGGTCATGCTGGTGCACCACCTGTTGTCATTTTAGTGAAGTAACGAGTTGGACGAAGCTATTCTTCTCTGTGCTTCTTCTCGCGATATGGGTTCATCTCGTATCTAAGATAGAAACCCGTCCAGATGTTCCTTGAAAGCTACCACATGAACAACATGTAGATCTCTACGGTTCCCTGGAAGGATGTTGAACAATTGGGGGCCTTCTAACCTAACCTAATGCAGTACTGTGTCCTTATATATATGGATGAGTAGATGGATACAAAATGTTTAGGCTATCTGAAATATGTTTGTAATGTATATTATTTTCTAAAGGCAATTCCACCGCAATTTATTGTCAAGAAAATATTCCTAATGAGAGAAAGAAGAACAAGTAATACAAAGAATGAACCTTTCTCGGTTGTCGGCTCTCTATCTACTCCCCATTTCGAGCAATCAACGACAATATGAGTCTGCGACGACAGTTGCTCCCACAAATATCAAAATAAAATTTTGGTTTTAAAGGGTATCAAAGTTAGGAACAAAAGCAGGTCAGTGGAGACATACAGGGAAACCGAACGAAAATACACATGGCGGGTCGTTAGACTTGAACGAGGGGAAATAGTAAACGTTGAGAGAAATATTTTCTTTGAAAAGAGAAAAAAAGAAGAGAGAGATAGGAGACGTCCAGTTTTTAGAACGTCTGTGCCGGAAAGAAAGATGTTCGCGGGAGGAAAAGAAAGATGGACGACGGTCACGTGCGAGCAACGAGAGAGAGAAAAAGAGAAAGAGGAGGAGAGAGAGACAGATGGAAAACGGTGAAAGGGAGAAAAGTGGAATTCGAGAGGACTGGGAAGAATACAGTACAGAGTACAGTTGATGCGACTTTACCATATTATTATTTAATTGAACGCCACGCATCTATTTCCAAGTAAGTTTATCTTAACGTATTTGATGCGAGTCTCATATATACTGTTTTCTCCCCTACCTTCTCTAATTCCCTTTCTCTCCCTTTCACCGTTTTCTATTTGCTCTCTGTCTACCCTCTTTCTCTATCTCTCTCTCTCTCTCTCTCGTTGCTCACACGTGACCATCGTCCATCTTTCTTACCTGCACGGACGTTCTAAAGACTGGCCGTCTTATATCTCTCTCTTCTATATTTTCTCTTTTCAAAGAAAATATTTCTCACAGCATTCACTAGTTTCCCCTCGTTCAGCCCTAACAACCCTCCATGTTCTTTTTTCGTTCGGTTTCCTTGTATGTCTCCACTGAGCTGTTTTTGTTCCTAACTTTGACCGTCCAAAAATCCAAAATTTTATTTTGGTATTTATGGGAGCAATGTCTCTGAAGATTCATATTGTCATTGATTGATCGAAATGAGGAGTAAGTAGAGAGTCGACAACTGCTGAAGGACCATTCGTTGCATTACTTCTTTTTTACTCTCGTTTTTTTGCGTATTTAACTCATTTGTTTTCGTATTTCATGTTGTATTCTGTTGGCGACGTCCTGTATCCATACATGCATATATATAATTTATAATATACATATATATGGCACTTATTTCTCTGCTAAATACTATATATTTAATCTCACGTTCCTTCTCAGATCTATTTTAGTGGTTTCATTTTGTTTGGTTCTTATTACATTTTTTATATCAAAGCCTGCCGCATTTTACCTTCTTTTCTGATCTATTTAACGTCTTCATCTGTGTTTCCATTCTCAATATCCTGAACTACATGACATTCCCATATATTCTCTAGTATATCATGTTTTACGTTAATGTTCCATATGTATTTAAATTCATTTTTTTATCTATATATTTACATATGTAGTAGCATATATATGTGTATGTGCGTGTGTGTGTGTGCGCGTAAGTGTGCGCATGTATATATGTATATATATATTTATACATTTAAAATCACCTGATTTTAAATGAGAATAAGTAATACATACATCATGTCTTTCCTCTTATTAACTCACTTTGACAACATCTCTCTATATTCATATATACAAATACATTCAGTTGCATATGTGCCTGTTGAAATTAGTTTAAGTTGCCATTAAAATTAACACCTGTGGCTTTAGAGATGCAATTATCTTTAAAATGTGCTTCAAATGTTAGAAAATATTAAATTCCTACGACATAATCAAGAATTACTAGTAATTTTTTTTTAAATGGTATGTCCTCTGGCTTCATTGAATTTGTAAAGCAGATGTTTTGACCGCTGCAGAATTTCACTATATAAGTATCTACAGCCAATGAGGAATGTTTTACGAGGCAGCTCGGCTTTCAACTGCTAACAAAAAATCCTAAAATGGCGTCTTCCTTGCTTTAATATTGAACTTATAAAATAATGTAGTATATACAGAGCTTGATGAAAATATGATCGTCTTGGCTTGAATGCATCTACCATAGACCTGCATGATTAAACTTAATCTGGAGATGAATAATGGTTTAAAATTTTGGCACAAAGTCACTAGTTTGTTATGGGTAAAGGTAGGGGTTATCGATTAGGTCGACTTAGTGCTCAACTGGTGATTATTTTTTTCGACATGGAAATGATGATATGCAAAGTCAATCTCAATTGAATATGCTCTCAGAAGGTAAGTATTCATAAGTAACACTGCTCTGAATGTTATTCGACTATATAACGATGCTGTCTCTTCACCACGTTTCTGGACAAAAAGAAAGTAAAGAAAAAAAAAATGGCAAACATTTTAAACGGATTCGCCCAAATAACTTAATACTGTGTAACTGCAAATTATAAAATAGAATCATTGCTCCAGTGGTGTTATATTTTATAAAGTCAATATAATTACTGGTCGTATCATTAACAATTGGTGGCTATAACCAATTTGCATGTTTTAAATAATATAAATCACGTCTTTCTTTAATTAGTTATTCCATCATCCTTCAGTGCTACGATATGTCATATGTTTAGGATTAACAGACACCTAAAACGTTACGACTGTTTTATTATTCTCGTTATAAAGTTTATTTTCCTGAATTTATTGTTTAATACAAATGAATTTATATCTCAAATACAAGATAGTGTAACGTTGTAGCAACTGTAACCAATTAAGAATCCTGCAAGTTCATAAAAGTACTGCTTGAGAACAAAATTAGTATCCGTATGAATCTGTGTGAAGTATTAATATTAGTCTTTGGTTTCGGAGGCATCATTGTCTGGAAATTGCATCCAATAAGTGATGAGCCGTTCAGCTGATAAATATTTCAGTAAGCTTTTCGTTGTATTGATAACATAGTAATCATAAATAATATATCGAAAGTACTGTATTCTGCAGCAGTTAGGATTGTCTTGTAATTTCGTAACACTCCTCTTAATATTTTCCATTTCTCGTGACGTATGCTTCTTCTTACAACCTGTCAGCAAACAATATTTTATCGCTTTTCTACGTAATATTGTGAAATGTTCTTTTGTTGTGTTAACTAAAGCTCCATTACCAATATGTACAATGTTGTCAGAAAGCAGGTAGTCAATCGGCCGATTTCATATTAATTTCATTTCTCAGCCGATAAATGTTTGCTGTCACATACACACTCACACACTATATATATATATATATATATATATATATATATATATATATATATATATATATATATATATATATAGGTGTATATGTATGTATGTGTTTGCATGCATGTATATATATGCATATATATATATATATATATATATATATATATATATATATATATATATATGCATGTATGTATGTATGTATGTATGTACATATAATATCTGTTACCTTACTTTTTATTCATACACTAGATATTACGCCAGAAGCCTTTCATGTTTTCTATCGTAAGGCAGTGATAATAAATAAACAGGTAAATGACTCTATTGTAAATGTACCAATCCCATCTTTGTAAAATGGAAGTATAGACACTTCAATCATACTAAACTCCATCGAGATGAAATACGTAAGGAACGGAAAACACTTTCCTAGTATCGTTTACACGAGCTTCTACAGATTACATTTTAAAACTGCTTTCCATTATTATTCTTTATTTCTTTATCTTTAATAAATTTGATTTCGAATGCTTAAGAATGATTTTTAGTTAGATATTAACGTATAGATTTATGCAAAGTATTTATGTTCATAATGAGATGTTCGCTACAGAATTTCCGCCCACTCTACTAAAGAAATTATTTGAAAGTTGCGATATCAAATCCATGTACCACTGTACTCTTTTACTTGTTTCAGTCATTTGACTGCGGCCATGCTGGAGTGCCGCCTTTAAGTCGAGCAAATCGACCCCAGGACTTATTCTTGTAAGCCTGGTACTTATTCTATCGGCCTCTTTTGCCGAACCGCTATTTACGGGGTCGTAAACACACCACCATCGATTGTCAAGCGATGGTGGGGGGGACAAACACAGACACACAAACATATACACACACACATATACATATATACGACGGACTTCCTTCAGTTTCCGTCTACCAGATCCACTCACAAGGCATTGGTCGGCCCGAGGCTATAGTAGAAGGCCCAAGGTGCCACGCAGTGGGAATGAACCCAGAGCCATGTGGTTGTTAAGCAAGCTACTTACCACACAGCCACTCCTTCGCCCAGATTGTGAGAGATGATGCATTTGTTTTGTTGGGTTCAAATCTCATTTGTAGACCCATGAAAAACGAGCCTCCATCAACTACTCTGCTTATATATCTGTACACACCTTCCTATGTCGTGTATGCCGGACGGTTTGCAAATCTCACGGAGGCCTCAAAAGACATTTTAAGATCCACAAAGATCAGAACTTAACTGTAGGGTCTTGGTGAACCAAATCAGATATGCGATCTACGTGAGCGTCTCTTCAATACATTGTGTGGATTAAAAAGACACATCAGATGCCATGGTGGATCTAAGGTGTAAGTAGAAGAGTTGCTCAGACTCTGCATAAGCAATAGACAACCACCATGTATGCATGTATGCATGTATGTATGAATGAATGAATGAATGTTTGAAAATATATATATGTATATATATATATATATATATATATATATATATATATATATATATATATATATATATATATATATATATATATATATATATATATATATATATATATATATATATATATGTATGTGTGTATATGTTGTGTATCTGTGTTCGTCCCCACCAACATCGCTTGACAACCGATGCTGGTGTGCTTAGGTCCCCGTAACTTAGCGGTTCGGCAAAAAGAGACCGATAGAATAAGTACTAGGCTTACAAAGAATAAGTCCTGGGGTCGATTTGATTCGACTAAAGCCGGTGCTCCAGCATGGCCGCAGTCAAATGACTGAAACAAGTAAAAGAATAAAAGAATAAAAGAATATGCATAGGCGTAGGATTAGCTGCGTGGTAACCAAACACATGGTTCCGAGTTCAGTCCCACTGCCTGGTACCATGGGCAGGTGTCTTCTACTATAGCCTCGGGCCGACGAAAGCCTTGTGAGTCGATTTGGTAGACGGAAACTGAAAGAAGCCCGTCATCCTTGTTCCAATACTAGGTAAATCTTTTTTCAACTAATAACGTCTTTACGTTAGAATATAACAGATTGAGCCATTTGGAACAGGATGTAGTATATCTGAAAACGTGTTGAGAATGATATGGGGGAACAACCTTTCGTTATAAAACACCCCAACTATGTCTGATTTTGACCTAAAAACTGCTACAGAAGAATCCTCTTCATTTACAATTTGCTATGTGTATCAAGTTTCAGTGGGAAATACTGAATGCGGATAAAGAATAAATGGATGATGCCTAGATTTAATAATAGGTTGATCTAAGGAGAGAGATATTGAGTTTCATCAATGTTTTACATAATTCGACTGTACCTTTGATAGTTTACAGTTGTACTAATTTGATTAGCCCCGTTCTTTTTTTGGTGTTGTGAAACTCAGCTTCTCATGGTTAGTTCTGAGGAAGTTAGACATGTTTCCACGTGCTCTAATACTTACTGGTTAAACCTAAATTAAGTGTATATGTATAAAAGCGCGCGTGTGTATGTACGTATGTATACGCGAGTGGGTATCTGTGTGTTTGTGTGTAGGTAAAGCGGTCAATAACATCGATTTTTATTTTGTAAACATAGCAAACAATATGTATTTGTGGATGTAAGTGCGGATATAATTTGTCTGTGTTCATATAAAACTAATTTACTGAAAGATAACTGATTAAATTTTGAAAGCCAAGCGTAATGTTAAATTTCAGCAAAATACATAGTCATAGCTCTGAATATTGATTTCTCTATTGAAAATGTGCTTTCAAATTAAAAACATCAGTAAACATGAGATGAAAGTAGCGTTACTACAAGAGAGACATCTTCTTGTGCTGAAGTTTGCGCTGAAGTACGGTAATGGCTGACACAGAATTGACTTTGTTTAACAACTACTTCAATACCAATAAGGATTAAGTGACCGTGAATAAAAGAAAAAAAATATATACGTATAAACTTAAAGGAAATTAAAAGAAATGTTATTAAAATTACATTAACTAATATCGCAAATAACTTTTAGAGACAAATTAAAAATTGTTGCTTAATCGGAAAATTGCATATGCAATGCCAAATCTCTGTTCAATCGTGGTTTCATTTTACCTTATTCATCTCAAATGAAGCATTTAAATGGAATTTGATATCAAACGTGTTGAATATAAAAACTGTGTAGGAAATGTGTAGAAAGAATATTGGGAAATGTATTTCAGTTCACAAGAAAAGTTAATTCTAGCAATGAGAAATGCTTAAATGGTGGATATATTTTCTCTTCGCTAATAAAATAAATGGAAATATTCCTTCATAATGTTTAATCAAGTTAGGGTACCCCAAAGCAATAACTAAAATCAGCGTAGAAAGACAATATTGTAATGTACATAAAACGGTTTTCTCTCTCTCTCTCTCTGAATATATATATGTATATATAGCTATGTGTGTATGTGTGTGTATGTCAAGGAGAGTGGCCTTTTGGTTAGGGTGCTGCATTCAGGATCGCTAGATCGCACGTTCGGTTCTCGAACCGGCCGGTGTATTGTTTTCTTGAGCAAAACACTTCATTTCTCGTTACTCTAGTTCAATCAGTTTAAATGGGGAACACGGCGACAGAATAATTTTCCGAGTATGTTGGCCTATTCGACCAACCAGTGGGTGGCATCATTCGAAGGTTAAAACAATGCAAGGATATCGTGACCAGCGATGTATAAGAACATCCGATAGTAGGGTCAGTCCCGTGAAATATATTCTCTGCTTATTTTCTCTATTCCTTTCTGCTAAAGAGCGTAGGCTCAAAATGTAAAAGACCTTTTCATTTTTCAGAGCCTCAAGCTAATACACTCGCTTGTTGTTCATACACTTGTCTTCGTCTTTCTATAAATTTCAACAATGTACATATATATATATATATATATATATATATATATATATATATATATATATATATATATATATATATATATATAATTGCAGCGTGAAAGGTGTTAATATGCCATTTAAAAAACACACAAAAATCGCTAGATTCACTTCAACATTTAAAGTTTATTTTTGTCAAAATATTTTCGTCGCTTTAAACGACCTGTTCACTGATAAGAGATACCACACGAAATTCTGTCAGCGAAGAGGTCGCGATTTCAAAGCGACGAAAATATTTTTACACCAAATCGAATGTTGAAGTGAATCGAACGGTTCCTGTGTGTGTCGTTTTTTAATGGCTTATAAATACCAACCATGCTGCAAATGTTTTTGCTTCAGCTCACTATCTCGGATCAAGTCACTTGCTATGCCAGTACATCTCCGTAATATATATATATATATATATATATATATATATATATATATATATATATATATATACATACACACGCACACACACACACACACACACATATATATATATATATATATATATGTGTGTGTGTGTGTGTGTGTATTCATATGTAGTGTTTATGTCACAACAATTTAGGAATGTCGAGAGAATATGAACAGTAGATATCAACGCAAGTAAGGCTATAAACAATTGCGTGTAAATATTATTTTCTACTCTAGGTACACGGCCTGAAATTTTGGGGGAGGGGACCAGTATATTAGATCGATCCAAGAACGCAACTAGTAGTTAATTTATCGACCCTGAAAGGATAAGTCAAAGTCGATCTCGGCGGAATTTGAACTCAGAACATAAAGACAAACGAAATACTGCTAACCAGTTCATCCCACGTGCTAACGTTTCTGCCAGCTCTCCGCCTTTAGCGTGTAAATATTGGTTAGAAAAGAAATAGAAGGCTTTTCATCGGACTAGAACCCACGTCTCCTGTCAAAATGGCAAGCAGTCTACCACCTGACCGAAGCAGCCCTTCACATTTCTCCATAAATTTTAGAAACTTTAATCGTACCCGCGAGAATTGTATGTTGTCGAGTCCCATAAGTAGCTTTCGAATTTTTCTGTCCAAAGGTTTTTAAGCCAATATTTATATGCTATTGTTTATAGCTTTATTTGCTTCGAGATTCATGGTTTACTGGGATATATATTTCTCAAATTTCCTTTGTTTGAACTATTTCCAACATCAAATGTTTTACATGTAGCATCATGTAATCTATTCACTGATCTGAAGTAAAACAGTACACACAATTATCAATCATGTTACACTTATCGCGGACTGATCTCTTACAACACGGTTCAACAATCCAAAACTGCTTGCCCAGCAAACTCCTCTACCAGCGATCACCCACAATGCTCAGCTACCCAGAATGTGCTGACTATCACTTGTGCTTACATCACTGTACTGTGAGTCAACCTTTTCTTTTTTTGTTATGGATACCCATTAATGTGGGATCAGCGTACAGAATAAATGCAAAGGCGTCTCATTCCAACAACCGACGCAGACTAGTGTATCCTGTACAGAAGAAGGTAAAAATGATCAAGAGAATATGTGACGATAAGAGATTTACAGATGTGAGCTGGGAATTTAGTGTCAACGAGTCTACCATTCGTTCCATTTACAAAGTGAGTGGAGATGATTCATTTATCACTGCAATTTTAAGGAACTAAAATCCCAACATAAACGAACCTTCGTGTATATTTCTTTTGCATAACTTTATAGCGTCGGGGCACTTTTTGTCATAAACTTCAAGGAATACGGACTTGAATAACTGGCCAAATCATTTGCAGATTTGAACGTTATGCCAATTTAAAACGTAAGCATTAAGTCATAAAGTGTCTCATCTTTAGGTCCTGCATTATCATGAGCCTATAATATTTCTTCATTGAAATAAAACAGGAAATACGATGGAGATATTTCCTAACCAGTATTGGTCTATAACTGCCTTATTTATTTGTTTTCTCAGATTATTCAAGCAACATAATTATTTTAGCTACTGCAGAGAACATAAACCTGTGCTGAGGAATATTTTTTCTGCTATCTTCAGAACGTTTAAGCTAGAAAATAACTCAACCAAAACCAGGAACACTTATCATCGGCGGCTAAAGCAAGAGACATGTAACGTAGGCTCGCAAACCATTGCAATAAATTTTGCCTTTGCAAATAAATATTTCAGAGAACGTATATTATTAGGTAATTTTATATTGAAGTACGAGCTTATGATAGAAAGGACATACCTGTACATGACACAATTCACACCTGATTTATATCTTTTGCAGTTACATATATTTTAATGGAATAGTCAGTACGCAGAAGCATTTTTCTTTAGTGGTCATCTCATTGTTGTTGTTAGCACTCCGTCCCTTATGACGTCGAGGGTTCCAGTTGATCCCATCAACGGAACAGCCTGCTCATGGAATTAACGTGCAAGTGGCTGAGCACTCCACAGACACGTGTACCCTTAACGTAGTTCTCGGGGTTATTCAGCGTGACACAGTGTGACAAGGTTGACCCTTTGAATTACTGGCACAACAGAAACAGAAGGAGTGAGAGAAAGTTGTGGTGAAAGAGTACAGCAGGGTTCGCCACCATCCCCAGCTGGAGCCTCGTGGCGCTTTAGGTGTTTTCGCTCAATAAACACTCACAACGATCGGTCTGGGAATCGAAACCGCGATCCTATGACCGCGAGTCCGCTGCCCTAACCACTGGGCCTTTACGCCTCCACGCATCGAAGTAGAACATTTATAAAGCTGCAATGTGGTCGATGTAATCGACTGGCCTTCTCCCACAAATTTTTGGTCCTTGAGCCTAGAGTAGAATAAAAATATTTTAAAGGCGGCGAGCTGGCAGAAACGTTTGTGCAACGGGCTATCGATTCTGCCAACTCCATGCCTTAAAATATCCGACTAATATTACTATTAGAAAAAGCAGGAAGCATGAAATTTCCTGCTATAATCTGCTCTTCACCAAAAATATTGAAACTTCTTTTGAAGATCTTTTATAAATTATTGGCTAGAAATTTTTCTCATCATCATAAATATTACGAAATTCTTTTTATTTTTATTTTTTTTCTTTATTGGAAATCTCTACAACTTTCATATTTTCCAAAATCTCATTTGGCATCATTCAAATTCATATATATTTCAAAATTTCATTTGGCACATTCTACGATTTACTTATACATTTTTCCTTCTTTCTAAATCATTTCTTCGCCTTATATTACTTTACATTATTTTATATTTAATCTTATTTTACCGCATTTTTTTCTTATCTATTTCATATTTGAAAATATTTTGTGTCTGCTACTAACACGTTCTAGTCTTTTTTTTAAACTCACTATAATGAAACAACTTCGCTCAGCCCCTTTCTCTCTCTCCCCCCCCCCCTCTCTCTCCACCTCCCCCTCATCTCTCTGATTCCTTATATTCGCAGCATTCGATTGAATTATGATTGTTATATATATATATATGAGAATGCAAACACATGTGTGTATTTCTGCGTTCGGCTGTATCAATATATGCACGTAAGTGTATGTTTATCTACATTCTTGTATGTAAGCACCTATACACACTTACGTGTGTGTGTGTGTGTGTGTGTGTGTGTGTGTGTATGTGTGTGGAATGGAGTGTCTGTGTCTATATTTGCGTATGTTTGTATATATAATGTATATGCACATGTATATATAAATAAATACTTATATATAAACATGAATATAGACATATATGTATGTGTTACCACGTAAGTGTAGTATGTATGCGTATGGATGCTTTTGTGCGCATCTATCTATATATATATATATATATGTGTGTGTGTGTGTGTGTGTGTGTGTGTTTGTGTGTGTGTATGTGTGTGTGTGTGTGTGTGTGTGTGTGTGTGTGTGTGCGTGTGTGTGTGGTTATATCTATGTTTACATATGGCAGCCGATCAGCAGTACTACATTATTTTCCGATAGAAATAGCCAGAACACATTAACTTTTCTTTCTTTAAATATCTGTAGCAGATCCTATGTTTGGATACCTCTTGTCTTCATTTTCGTCTTAACCTCATCCAGCACCAAATTTTTATCTGTCTCTCTTCGCCTTTTCCTTTTCCATTTTATCTTTAATACACTTTCATTCATCCATTCCTTTTCGAGTTTATCTCGGCAAATGTGTCTTTTTTTTTTTTGCATGTTTAATCATTTATTTATCTATTTGCACATATATTTATATTCTCTTTTGCTCTTCCTCTTTTGTATCCCACTCCTGCTCTACCGACTTATTTTCTGTCTTCTTTTAACTCTCCATTGTATTTGCGCAGATTTTCTAACACTGTCCGCGAATTACAATACACTGGACAAATGTTTATGTTTAGGTAACTTCATCTATTGAATCGTAAACTGACGAAGTTTGCATAACGCAACAGTTTTTGTTTTTTAGTAGTAATTCGAAACGTATGTATTAAATGCATTCAAAATTTAGGTTTGTAATAATACCGATACAGACACGCGCATGCACATTTATATATACATAAATGCAAACGTACATACATACGCACAAATATACATCTATGTATATATTTATACATAACATACATACATATATATATATATGTATATATATATATATATATATATATATATATATATATATATATATATATATATGTATGTATGTATGTATATATATATATATATGTATAAATATATATATATATATGTATAAATATATATATATATATATATATATATATATATATATATATATATATATATATATAGGTGAGAAAGTTGGTATGTGAAAGCACGTGTTTGGATGTATAAAAGATAATAAGAGTGAAAAAACTACAGAAGGCTTGTGTTACATGGTTAAAGTATATGTTTAAATTATGTCAGAAAAATGTAAGAAAAATGTTAGAAAAATGTTATAAAATCTTTTTGGTATATAAACATTGTATTTTGAGAAATAACCGGTTTCGTGTTGTCTTTTCAATTTTCTCTACTTCATTGTGTCGTGTTCGTTCCAGTCTGAGAAAGAAGAGTTCTAGATAGGGGGAGGTAATTAGGGATTTCTTCCGGTATAGGGGAGATAATCGAAATCTAGGAGGTGGTAGAATTTGATTAATTTACCATGGTTTTGTTCTATACTTTTCCCCCTTTTTTTTTTTCCCCCAGTGGGGTGATGAATTTCCTTATTTAAATGTGTTAGCAATGGTTAAGTCTGGGTTTGTATTTTTGAATGAAAAAGGTTTCCTTATTTAATCTAATCTGTGTTTGTGTTTTAATGTCACATTGATAAAAAGGAAAGATTATTAATTGTGGTAGCATTTGTTTTGCGCATTTTTCAATATGATCACTAAAAGGTATCATTCGGTATTCTGGGTGTGCAATCTGCTGGCGGTGCAGAGTGCATCTACGTCTGAGCGATAACCCTGTAGACCCTAGCATAAAAATAGACATCCTCTCAAAAGGGCTAAAGTTCACCCCAACTCCACGCAGAGCCAACCAAAATGAAGTGAAGGACAGTATAACAGAATTCTGTAGAAAATTAAGACTCACAGAAGCATTTACCAATCACAACACTGAAGATGACTCACTAGTCAAAAACAAAAGTGAGCACATCCCACACAAAGGTAAAAATAAAAATCTAGATGAATTCTGCAACCACATCGAGAACTTCCCTTACCACACCATGCATAAACAGAGAGTAAACTCAAACTTTAACACTACACAATGGAAGGAACTAATAGAACTCCAAAATGATGAAAATATTACGATTAAGGAAGCAGATAAAGGAAGTGCAGTAGTAATAATGGACACATTATACTATAAAAACCTAATAATCTCCATGCTGGATGACAACCAAAACTATGAAAAAGTCACAAACTACACCCCACAAAAAATAATGAAAACCCTGTCCTCACTAATTAAAAAACATGGAAATGAACTGACAACCAAGGAGATTGATTTTCTAACAAACTTCAAATGCAAGCCCAGCCTTTTCTATGGTCTGCCAAAAATACACAAAAGCCAGATCATAAATGAAACCATCAAAAAATCACCAAAGACATACATACATACACCAAACCCGGGGGATCTAAAACTGCGACCCATCATAGCTGGCCCAGCCTGTGAAACACACAGACTAAGTCTATTTATGGACATCCTCCTAAAACCCTTCCTTAAACACATAAATAGCTATATCAGAGATGACTTGGATATGCTAAATCACCTCCCAAAGAAAGTCAAGGAAGAAACAATCATGGTCTCATTTGACGTGATTAATTTATACACCAGTATACCTCATAATTATGGACTTGAGGCAATTCAATTCTGGCTGGATCAATTCCCGAAAGAAATCCCAAACAGGATCAGTAAAGAATTCATTACTAAATCGGTTAAATTCATCTTACGAAACAACCACTTCATGTTTGACAATACTTTCTACCGACAAAAATCCGGAATTGCTATGGGCACTAGGGCAGCTCCAGTCATTGCGAACCTAACAATGGGTTACTTGGAAATAATAATATACCAAGAATCTTTATCCACCTTTGGAAACACCCTTTCCCAATACATAAAAAGAAAATTGGAAAAGGTTCCTGGACGACTGTTTCATACTCTGGAATGAAAACACAGATGAACTCTTGAAATTCAAAAGTCTATTGAACAGTGTCAACCCAAACATACAGTTCACAATGGAGTACAACCAAAATGAGCTCCCATTCTTGGATATACTAATTAAAAAAGTAAACCTAAAAATAGAAACGGACATATTTTACAAAACCACAGACGCCAAACAATGTCTACTATTTGATTCATGCCACCCAAGACACACCAAGACAAACATCCCCTTCAACCTTGCAAGAAGAATATGCACAATAGTGTCAGAAGAAAATACTAGCGACTACAGACTACAAGAACTCAAAAACACACTAATTGACAGACACTACCCAGTTCAACTCATAGAGAAAGGAATCAGACGTGCATCACAAATTAACATAGACAACTTAAGAAAAGTTAAACACAGCAACACACATTCCCCGAAAATACTACCGTACATATCCACATACAACCTCAGAAACAAAGAAGCCTTCACCATCATCACCCAAAACATACCAATGCTACATAAGAATCCCAAATTGAAGGAACTTTTACACACACACAAAAACATCAAAAGCCACAGACAACCAAAATCACCGAAAAAGATCCTCACAAAGGCAAATTACTTTCCGAAACAACAGATGCGAAAGTAAACAAATGTGGTCGACCAAATTGTGCAACATGCCCAAACATTCTAGAAGGTTCAGAATTCCTCTTCAAAGAGGGACACAAATTCAAAGTTAAATCCAACTTTACTTGTGCCTCAGAAAATCTTATTTATGTAATAAGATGTTCGGGCTGTCACGAGAACTACATAGTGTCTACAGGGTTATCGCTCAGACGTAGATGCACTCTGCACCGCCAGCAGATTGCACACCCAGAATACCGAATGATACCTTTTAGTGATCATATTGAAAAATGCGCAAAACAAATGCTACCACAATTTATAATCTTTCCTTTTTATCAATGTGCCATTAAAACACCAACACAGATTAGATTAAATAAGGAAACATTTTTCGTTCAAAAATACAAACCCAAACTTAACCATTGCTAACACATTTAAATAAGGAAATTCATCACCCCACTGGGGAAAAAAAGAAAAAAGGGGAAAAAAATATAGAACAAAACCATGGTAAGTTAATCAAATTCTACCACCTCCTAGATTTCGATTATCTCCCCTATACCGGAAGAAATCCTTAATTACCTCCCCCTATCTAGAACTCTTCTTTCTCAGACTGGAACGAACAAGACACAATGAAGTAGAGAAATTTGAAAAGACAACACGAAACCGGTTATTTCTAAAAATACAATGTTTATATACCAAAAAGATTTTATAACATTTTTCTAACATTTTTCTTACATTTTTCTGACATAATCTAAATATATACTTTAACCATGTAACACAAGCCTTCTGTAGTTTTTTCACTCTTATTATCTTTTATATATATATATATATATATATATATATATATATATATACATATATATATATATATATATATATACATAAAGTGTAGTATATTGCCACTTAAGTGTGGCTGACCCCTAGGGGTGGATGTTACTGTTGCTTTTAGCCCCAGGAGGACATCTCCTCCAGCTGGCTCATCGACACACGACTGTGTCCTGTTTGCCAAGGGAAGTTATCCATCTCACCAACATCTGCAGCACGAACGGATCCGGATTTCAGGGTTATTTCCCTTCGTCGGCGTTCGATAGCCGCTGACCTTGGTGAGATCCGTTCGTGCTGCAGATGTTGGTGAGAGGGATAACTTCCCTTGGCAAACAGGACACAGTCGTGTGTCGATAAGCCAGCTGGAGGAGATGTCCTCCTGGGGCTAAAAGCAACAGTAACATCCACCCCTAGGTGTCAGCCACACTTAAGTGGCAATATACTACACTTTATCGTGCAGTTACTGTTAATACTTCATTTAGAGAATTAACATTGCTTATATATATATATATATATATATATATATATATATAAATATATATATATATATATATATATATATATATATATATATATATACATATATATATATATATGTATGTGTGTGCGTGTGTGTGTGTGTGTGTGTGTGTGTGTGTGTGTGTGTGTGTGTGTGTGTGTATATATATATATTTATATATATATATATATTCATTGATATCCAACACGTTGTATTTGTAAACGTCATGACAGATTTCGCCGTAATTCCCTGAACCGAGATATCCGGAATATTTAAACTATACGAAGTGTCCGATAGATGCAGTTTGGAAAGCAAAGGTACATGGCGCTCAACTCACAGAGTATGGAAAATTGTTGTTTTACTAAGGTATCAGAGAAAAAGTGAAATATAAATAATAATTGTTTATTTAGTAGAGTAAAGGAAAGGGAAAGTTAAAAAGGGAATAGTTTCTACAAGGAACATACAGGATAAAAAGAGAAACTAACGCAATTAAATTAATGTTGTGTGGCATATTAACATAAAATAAAAAGGGATTGAAAATTTAATAATAGATAAGAAGGTTTCAATGAGTTTTGCGATGTAACTCTACTGCAGCAGTGGAGATTTTACTTTAGCAGTGATAAGCACTCCAACAACAGGTGCATACATGTATATATTCATATATATACAAGGAGCGGGGCTGAAAAGTTCCTGGTTCTAAGAGTATCACTGAAAGGCCTGGTGGGAGGACCAAACTTCTGATTTCTCTCACAGGGCTTTAAAAAATTGCAATAAGTGTGTGAATCTGAGAGGGGGATATGTTTAATAAAATCATAAGAAACTGATCCTTCTGTGTTTTCTTTTATCCAGAGGCAGGAACTTTTCAGCAACCCTTCGTATGTGTATGCTGAATTACAAATGCATATACCTATACGTATATAAGTGTATTACGCATGTGCATTAACTAATTTTTATATAGACGATGAATGATCAAGAAGTGTTGGGACTGGTGCTATAAAAAGAAAGCTACAACACATTAATTTGGCATTTAATCTCGTTCGAAGTAGTTCCCTTCTGAGGCTACGCACTTTATCCATCCTCATTTCCATTGATGGAAGCAATCCTGGAACTACCATTTTACGGATAGTGAGTTGCTACCTCGTGGCGTTCTCTCGGATTTTCTCGACGTCTTGAAATCTTGTTTCTGAAATCCTGTTCATGTGCGATTTGATTTTTGGAAAGGCTCTTGGTCGTAATAACCTTCAAACCGTGTCTCCTTCCACACCCGAATTCAGGCATGTGTGTGTGTGTGTGTGTGTGTGTGTGTGTGTGTGTGTGTATATATATATATATTTATATATATATATATATTCATTGATATCCAACACGTTGTATTTGTAAACGTCATGACAGATTTCGCCGTAATTCCCTGAACCGAGATATCCGGAATTCTCTGTTATAGTCACTGATACAACGTCTGAGGTGTGGTGATACGATCACATTCTACACACTTTACTTCCAAGCACTGCTATATAAAAAAAACAACAACAACCGGAAGTGAGTGACGACATTATAACTTGTGTACGTGCGCAACAGAGTTCAAAGCTCAATCTGTGCCACGCAGCTTCACTCTGCTAACTTTAGTTCTGTCACAATTTTTTTTTTTTTTTATCAGATCTCTTACAATGAATATGGCGCATTCAGTGATAACGTAACACACTGGAAAAGTGGATTCAATAATGCAGAAATATATGTAAACGAGAAGTTAATTAGTTAAATATTTAGTGTCTAAAGACTTGGGCACAAATTCCAGTTATCCTGTTTATGCTTATAAAAGTTGTGTCTGCCTTTTCAAAGTAGAAATGTAAATGCTGTTAAGTATAAGTATTTCTCGCCTGGTTATATTTATCCTTATTTAATGCTTAGTTGTATTTCGTCTGCCCTGAGTTCAAATTCCGCCAAGGTCGACTTTGCCTTTCATCCTTTCGGGGTTGATAAAATAAATACCAGTTGAACACTGAGGTTGATGTAATCGAATCATCCACTTCCCCCAATCTGCCCTTGTGGCAAAAATTTGATATAAATATTTAGACACGTTAAGGCGGCGTGCAAGGCAGAATCCTTAGTACACCGAATGGAATGCTTTGTGGTATTCCATCTGCCGCTACAATCTGAGTTCAAATTCCGCCGAGGTCAACTTTGCCTTTCATCCTTTCGGAGTCGATAAAATAAGTAACAGATGCACACTTGGGGCGATGTAATCGACTTAACCCCTTCCCCATAATTGCTGGCCTTGTGGAAATATTTGAAACCACTATTTAGTCTCGTTTCTACAGAATTTAGAAATTTTTATATAGTTTCACTTGTGACGGAAATAGTTAACATATTGCAATTGCAAATTGTGTTATATCCTTCTCATCTATCACACCCAGCCTGCTCGTGAAAGTAACTTGCAAGTGGCTGAGCACTCCACAGACACGTGTATCCTTAACGTAGTTCTCGGGGATATTCAGCGTGACACAGTGTGACAAGGCTGACCCTTTGAATTACAGGCACAACAGAAACAGGAAGAAAGAGTGAGAGAAAGATGTGGTGGAAGAGTACAGCAAGGTTCGCCACCATCCCCTGCCGGAGCCTCGTAGAGCTTTTAGGTGTTTTCGTTCAATAAACACTCACAACGCTCGGTCTGGAAATCGAAACCGCGATCCTACGACCGCGAGTCCGCTGCCCTATTCAGTGGGACATTATGCCTCCTATATGCATGTAGATAGATGTATATGATATATGTATATGTGCGCATGTGCGCGCGAGCGTGTAAATATTTAAATATGTAATGTTATATATTATGCATAGTGTATATGCGCGATTCATTTACACGCATACCCGCATGTACACACACATACACATATATACATACATACATCGATACATACATACATACATACATACATACAGATCGAACGCTAGATAGATGATTATAAGTAAGTGTGAGAAATGAGTTGTCACTTCTAAATGCTGATAATTAAATATGGAACACTGAACGGCAAAATTTGGTTTATGACTTCCTTTATACTATCGTTTCCATAGAGAAAACAACTTCAAGATAAATATATGTAGTTTATATAGATAACTACTGGAAGACAATACAATCTATGATATGCACTGATCACAGATAGCTTAATGGAGACTAGTAGAGAAACATTGAACGAAAAAAGTTATAAAAACAGCTACTACAAAACAAAGCTGGTCGTTCGTGCTTCTGAAAGATAAGCGATCCATTCACAAATAAATGTTTATACAATTGTCCTTCAGATTCATTGATAAAACACATATAGAAACATACCGCCCCCCCCCCCCCTAGACACACAGTACATGCGCTTATATACTTATGTATGTGTCTAGAGATTTACAAGTATATGCTTATATAAAGAAATATATACACACGAACTCACAAATACACCCACACGAAACATTCATGCATTCATACGTATACTCTTAAAAAAGATGAAGAGATAGCCGTTGTATTGTTATAAGGCAGAATGTAGCTTCTTGCTAAATTGGAGTCGTATTAAAATTTCTGTGTTAAATTCTGAGAATTAATTAAAAATGAAGAAAAGAAGCGAGAAATCAGAAGACTGAAGAAAAAAGAGAAAAAAGAAAATACACGGAATATTAGTAAGAGAAGATCAAAATAACAATGAAGCAAATGTACTGGAAAAGATTAACAATACATGAGAAATACACATTTGTACATGTGTGTGTATATATATTATATAAGTATGTGTGTGTGCGTGTGTGTGTATAGACATACACACATGCAAACAAGCACAGCCCTATTCCTGACCTAATAAGGATTTATAGGCATCAAGATAACATGAAATAATTCTTATTTGGAACAGTGGATCTCGAAGGAAGATAAGGCTATCAATAGTAGCTTTAAATATTGGGCTAAATAATCCTTTCAGAAAGAAAGTCGAAGATTGTCGTGATTACAGCAGATTTCAGTTCAAATCCCACGTGCTGCCAAAGTATTTTTCATGCAATAAAGATATTTTTATAGCTTCTTTTGCTTCGAGATCCATCATTCCAAAGAAAGAAGCTTCTATCTATCTGTCTCGCTCTCCTTCTCACTCCCTCCCTCTCTCTCTCTCACTCTCTCTCTCTCTCTCTCTATATATATATATATATATATATATATATAGACACACACATACATATATATCTATCCCGAGCATTAAACTAATACATCTGCTTGTTGTTCCTTTATTTGTCTTCGTCATTTGTTTTCTGTAAATTTGAAATATATGTCTGTTTGTCTGTTTACTATCTATCTACTCGTGTGTGTGCGTGTGCGTGTTTGTTTCGATTCCCAGCCTGGAAACATAATATACATTTTATAAGGCGGCATCTGCCAGAATCGTTAGCTCGCTGGGAAAATTTCTCTCTAAACTTTCGTCTGTCTTAGGCTCTGAGTCCAAATTCTGCTAGAAGTCGACATTGTCTTTTTGTTTCAGGGTTGATAAAATAAGAACCAGTGGAGAAATGGGGTTTATATAATTAACTAACACATTCCCCTGATCTTGTGCAGAAGTTTGAAACCGTTAAAGGCGGCAAGTAGTCAGAATCGTTAGCACGGCGGCCAAAATGCTTAGCGGCATTTCGTTCGTCATTACGTTCTTTATTAAAATTCCGCCGCCGTCCACTTGTCCAATTTGCTTTTCATCATTTCGAGGAGCCAGAATTTGAAACCAATTTATCGCGCAGTTACTGTCCTGCAATATTTTTTTTAATATTCTACTTGGTAATTAGAGTTTTATTACTTATCACTTATCGTTCTACCTACCAACGTGTGAGTTATTCCAAATCAGCTTTTTTTTTTATTATTAAAGAAATTCATGTTGATAAGGGTCATTCGACACATGCTATGTGTTATTGCTACAAATGTGTCTCATCAAACTGTAGTTATTTGAGAACCAATATATCAATTATTAATTGTGAATCCAAGCAACGACTTTTCCCCTCAAACAAGAGAATATAAGCATACATGAAAAAACATCATGGATATCTATATTACCTATATTTATCCAGAAATAATAATGCGAAGGGGTGAAAACGCACAATTATATGTTTGCGTGAATCATACAAAGGATAAACGGGGAAATTAATAAATCATGAAATAAATAAGAGTCCATCACTTACGTTAATTGATATGAACACAAGTGATAGATGGTGGTGCGTGTAATGGTAATGAAATAGTATGGATGTCAGTTTTCTTTATTTTTACCCTATATTTCCAACTTGTTTTCTCACAGTGACACGAACAGAAACAATTATAAACCATTAGGAAACACCTTAAACAAACAGAGATCATAAACGGAAAGCACATTGCAAGCTGACTGAAAGCCTACTACATGATTCATATGAGTGATTAATAACGACAACAGGTTGGTATTAATATTACAAATAAAGAGAGTTGATATATATAAAATGGAAAAAAAAATATTCTATATAATATTCATGATACAATGTGATATGATGTTTGAAAACATCGCTTTTAAGACAATGAATATTAGTAATAGGATTTGAAGATACCAGTAAAACTTTTATCTTCCATGATTTTATTACACGTTTGAACGTAGGATTTAGTCTAACTAACGAGTGGTATTTCTATAAAACAATAGGTTTCACTTCTTCAGGTGCCATGTCCAGATTGGACGACACAAGTGATCATGTCCTTCCGAAATCCTAAGTTCTTTGTTTTCTGCAACAGTTCCACTTCGTGTGTTTAATGCATCTTTCTTCCACCCAGTCATGCCTTTCTCAAGGAGGGGATTTACAAATTCCACATAGTTACCAGTATGTTTTAAAACAGTTTACGCAACCTTGTTCTTGAATGTTTTAACTCAAGTAGCAATCATATTCCAACACACGTCCTTACCTGATGCAAGATTTTTCCCGATATTATAATCGATAATGATCTTTTTAAGTGTGTCTATAATGTAGTCTTTGAAACGATTGCGTGTGTTGCACTGGGGACGCTTTCTTTGCTCCAGCCCACGATACAGATCTTCTTTAGGCAGGCACATGTATTCTACACTGACAACATGACCAGATCATCAAAGTTGGTGTTTCATGACCATAGACTCGATATTTGTTACTTCCACTCTTGTGTCAGGCACATAAGATAAGCATGAGCTCTCCAGCATATTACGCTAACATCGCTTGTGGATTGCTTGAGATGTTGGATATGCCTTCGTTAGGATGTCTTGGTCGCGTAACTACACAACGGCGCTGGTAAGACACATCTGTGAGAGAGGTCAATTTTCGTTGCTGCTTTGATGTCCGAAAGCGACCAAAATCTCGATTCAAGCTTTCCAAACGCAAACATTTTTCACAATGTCTATAATTGACCGCCTCGTCGAGAGTATTAAATTATTAAATGTTAACGGTGTAAGACAAATTTATCTACGACTTCTAACTTTTACCATTTCCAGGTAAATAGATTGTGAAGCATATGGTTTGCCTGGCATTGTTTGTAGCATGGCTGTTCTGGGAATGTGAGTTCATACATGCACACATACATACATACATACATACATACATACATGCATACATACATACATACACACGCAATGCACATATATGCTCACTAAGCTATTCAAGTATATGCTTACTAGCATAGGCGTATATAGTAAAATTTTGATCGTTCTAGCTTTCTGCACTAAGGGTTGCATATGAAGATGAAGATAAACTTAATATGAGAAATCTGGCTGTGTTCATGCGTAAAGATGTGCGTGTATGTGTGTGCGTGTGTGTGTGTGTCCATGGCAGTGTTTTAATGTGTATGTATATGCAGGCATATGTGTCTGAAAATCTGCGTATGTGTTTGAATATGTATTGACGTACACGCGGAAGTGCGATCCTACACACATCACGATGTGTATCTCCGCTATATAAACTCTTCTAACGGAACAGAACCTCGTTCTCAGTCAATAAACCATCAGACTCTCAAATTTACTACCGGACGATGTTTTATATTATGCACGTGTTCATCGTCACAGAATCGCAAACAAATGTAAACATGTACAACAGATTGAAATGCACGTAGGCTAACATCATTTTACATTTACGATGCATTCCTATTCATGAGGGCAAACATATATGCACAAGGGAATTTACGATAGAAACAAATATATATATCATAAACACACTGATAAATACACACATTTACATAGGCACAGAAATACGTAGAGTAACATGGAGATGGACAAAGCCACGATGTCAAACACATACATTTCAATATGTATTTACAGAAAGGTATATGTAACACATAATTCATTCGGTTTGTGTCCTTATTTCTTTCTCAGTTTCTCTGTACAGACACGTTTATATATATATATATATATATATATATATATATATATATATATATATATATATATATATACTTTCTTACACACGCACATTTACATGTGTGTGTGAATTTGTAATATATATATAGATAGATAGATATATACATATATAGACATACACATATATATACATGCATATATATATATAAATAAATAAATATATATATATATATATATATATATATATATATATATATATATATATATATATATATATATATATATATATATATATATATATATATATATATATATATATATATATATATATATATATATATATATATATATATATACATATGCATATACATATTTGCATACATACACGCACCTATATAATACAGACAGATAGGCAGACAGATATATAGACAGATAGAAATATGTGTGTGAGTCTGTGTGCGCATTGGTTTAATGCGAGTGCTTATGACCTTGTGTTTATGTGTTCATATCAGTCAACTGCGTGAATGGGACGCTTAGGCTTTTTCTACACGGGTCAATAAACTGCAAATATACGAATGCAGTGACGCAAACTGAATCTCATTCATTTACCAGCGTATAATTTTTTAAGAAAGTGAATATCCTCCCACACAAGGATACGTCGACACACAGACACATACACAAACACACGCACGTATGTGCAGTTGCTAATGAATTAATTGAATACGTGATGCGATAAATAGATACGTTATGTTGAATGTACGAACTCAATAACAGAGTCAATTACAAAAAAAATTGATCTATGCTTGATTTGCTATCGGATTCTCTTACAGCTATGGTTGCATCGTTATGAAACGAGATATTTATGGAACTAATACACCTTTCTTACATTATCGATAAACCTGTGTATCCAACGTATTTATTGATTCACTGGCCTTGCCTTTAATACTCGAACTGTTCCAAGCGTGTTTATTGCTGTGAGATATGTGTTGATGTATTTTTGGCCTTCCCATATATATATATATATATATATATATATATATATATATATATATATATATATATATATATGAGAAGGCCCCCAAAAAAAGTTTATATATATATATATATGAATTGCTATATATGAATAATCTATTTATAGGTACTAAATTCGTTGCTCATCGTACGAAACCTACAAACAGAACATGGAATGAAATCTGCTTGTGCAGATCTATACAGAAGACTATAACATCTACAAAATACCTAACTCTATCTACATCAATCATATTCAAAGAAAGACAACAAAAATGAATATTAAATAATATATTTCATAATACGCATATATAAATACAATATTTGGTACACTGTCTCTTTGATTACAGGTCTGCTGTATCTGTGCTAAACACTGCAGCTAAACAATAAACTACTTTGCCATTTTTGTTTTCATCGACATATATACACAGAGAATACGAAGGATTTAGTTCACTGGTGATCTAAAACTAATAGGTACGCTGAATAACTGCTCTAACTGGTCGGCCGTTAGATTCCGATTTCACACCTGAGGATGGAGGTAGGGACCCGTATGAGGCTTCTGATTTAGCAGCTATATATTAGAGGAAAAGGACAACAAAAACCAACGTAGGACGAGTATTTCAAGTCATTTATATATATAAAGCAAAGGATGCCAGTGTGTTTGTGCCCGCAAGCGTGTTTGTGTTTGTATGCGCGCAGGCTTGTTGTGTGTGTATGTGTGGGTGTAGTACGTATGGATTTCTACGTTTTCGACCGATTTTCACCAAACGTTACACACACATTACATATGTGCCATGGATGGTCATGCACTATAACATTTCCCCCAGAGCACTCGCGTAAAGCGAGAAACCGGGCGAAACATTATTTTACGTAGGTCTTCCTTTAAAGACTTCTGCAGTTTTCAAACGATTCTCTCCCTTTTCTCTTTTTGCTTCTTCCCCTCTTCTGTGTCTTTTTCCCATTCTCTGTTTCTCTTACACATATTCTCTCTCACTCACTATAATAGTTCCACGCTTTTAGTCTTTGTTTCTTTCATTCTCTATCATTCACTGACTGAATGACTCACTCACTCACTCACTCATTCACTTACTCACTCACTCTCTCTCTCTTTCTCTCTCTCTCTCTCTCTCTCTCTCTTTCTCTCTCTCTCTTTAACTCAATCACACTCTTACTAACGTTTGTTTACAAATTGAATTCCGTGTATTTCAATAAATCGTGCGTAAAAATCTGTTGTTACGGTTTCTGTGCGTTCTCCCTGAAAAATAATTTAGTTATTTTTCATTTTTGTTCATCCTGTGTGTTTAAATTCACTTTTGCAACATCTGCCTAAAAATTGTCTTCAGTGTATTTCAATTTTGTCGTGTGTAAATATTTTTGTCTTTACGGTGTTTGTACGTTCTGCCTACAACATTACTTATTTTAAATTGTTTGCTCTCCGTCTACTTAAATGCACTATTTACATTTCTCCCTCTATCGTTGTGTGTGTGGTCGTGCATGCGTACGTATGACCGCTACGGGCCACGTTTGGCCGATAAGCCTTTATTACTAACCAATGAGAGTTCAACCATGTCACTGAGGGGTCATGCGTTAGAAAAAGCTCTTCTAAAGCGGCTCAAGTTTTGTCACTCAAGCTATTTTCCTGTATCACCTGTTTCAATATAACTGCATTAGATATACAAACTATGCCATTTTAATCCCGAGCAACACCGGGCATCTCTGCTAGTTTGTAATAATTTAACTAAGGTAAGGTGAATTTGAAGAGGGTGGAGAGAGAAAAGGCAGGAATGAGAGAGGTGTGTGAAAGAATGAATGCGAGCGAAAGTAAACTAAAATCAAATTTTCCGCTCTCATTCATTCCATTCCTGATTTTTCTGGGGTTTTTTCTCTCTTTCTCCTTCTTTTCTCTCTACCTCCTTCATTTCTTTCTTTTTCCTCTATCTTCTTTCCACTCACTCAGAACCCACTTCTATCTATCTTCATGTCTGTCTTTCTCACTCTATATAACCACGTGGTCCGTTTACATTTAATCCATTGCTTCAACATGAACGCATCATTCAAAATTATGCCTGGACTTACATGGGGCTATTTATACCTAAGGGCCTACACCTTCGCGGAAGTACGTACCAACCTCAATGCCCTCTGGTAAAATGAACTGTGAACTTTATCCTCCTGTCTGTATTCTTCTATCCACTCTTACTATTTAGCACTCAACTATATTCCTTATATATATATATATATATATATATATATATATATATATATATATATATATATATATATATATATATATATATATAAATATATATATATATATATATATATATATATATATATATATATATATATATATAGATAGATATATAGATATATATATATATATGTGTGTGTGTGTGTGTGTGTGTGTATGTATGTATGTACGCATGTATGTATATATGTATGTATGTGTGTATGTATACACAGCTAGATAGGTAGACAGATATACATTATATATGCGTGTGTGTGTGTGTGTAGATACATATAGAAATGTGCTTGTGTATGCGTATTGGTTTGTTTTCATATCTATTGGGCGTATGTCCGTTTACATTACATAAGATTCCTTCATGTTGTAAGCATTTGCGATGTGCGGTGAAGTTAATTTCCGGAGGTCTTCAATAAAAATCCATTCCACAATTACGTCACCTTAACGTTCTCATATCCCATTGCTAAGACTTCGGACAATATGTTCCATTTCAGTAGAAAAGGGATTAGCAAATATCCGTGTTCAAATATCATGGTGGTTGGCCATGAGTTAGTTGTTATTGATACTATGCAACAAAGACCTATCATTTGCTCCCTAAAAGTCCACGCCCTCAATTGATGAAGTAATGACATCAATAAGTAAATTGAACTTTGGTAGGGCACCTGGAAAGGATGGAATTTGTGCTGAGGTCTTGCGATTTGGTGGTGATTACGTTATACAGTCCCTTCATGAACTTATTAGTGCAGCCTGGAGCGATGGTGTAATACCTAAGGACTGGAAGGATGCAAGTATTCCTCCTCTCTATAAAGGAAAAGGAGCCAAAACAATGTTTGGTAACTACAGAGGTATTGCTCTCTTTCAGATCGGAGTAAATTGTTCCTTTGTACGGATGGGTAAAAATACATCAAATTGATTTAATTTGAGATGTTTGTGCTTCGAACCATGTCTTTTGTAGCGATAGTTTATTACCATTGATCTCTGTCCGTAGAACAAGTGATCTTTCTATAAATAACGTTAAAATGTGCCAATTTGCAAGTATATTAAGAGAGTATATTAATTTATATTTAGGATTGATGAGTGATCCCGCAGGATTATGACGAGGGCTATGTAAAAATTATCACAACTGCATTCTATATCTAACGAAGATATATTTCTCTATTTCTAAAAGCTTCTTCCATGTAGACATGCTTTTCATATCAATATCTGCGGTCGTTAATCTTATACTTTCCATGTTACGCATTGCAGTTCCAACCTGTGGATAAATAAGAGGTTCACAAGTATATTGGTACGCTCGCCTTACGTGTAAATTAATAGTATACACTTTCATGTACCCTTCTTTGGTCAAGGTAGAATACATCTTGCTATACATTGTATTTTGCGGGCACATGATCACCATTTTTTTTTCCATTCTAAGCGAGAGTTATATCACTTTCCATATTAAACATCTTCAGGTGTATTTCGAAGACAAAAAAGGAGCAAATCATTGTGGTGAACCACATGCATATTCTTTCTCAATGATACGAAAAGATTGGTTACTCGCATTCAAAATACTATTAGCAATGTCATTTAAATATACGCATCAGTCAGTTTCTATATTCATGCTTAATAAATTCTTAGCTTTTGTCTTTGTAACTGCATCTACGTATGTTTTTTTTCTATTTGGCCGTACTTCTTTGTAGATGGTCTGTAAAAATGATGGATAGATAGATAGATAGATAGATAGATAGATAGATAGATAGATAGATAGAAGGATAAATAGATAGGTGGTTGGATAATGAGATAGTTGAGAAATTGATAGCAAGGGAGATAACTGTGATACGTATATAGGTGGTCGTCTGTGTTAAGGCAAGACAATCGCTTCAACATTGCTCATCGTACATTCTTGTCAGCTGAGGTCTAGTCGGTGCTACTTCGATGAATTTTCATGTAAAAAAGTATTGATGTGTCCAGTCAGTTGTTACACATAAGATAATAGTTTTCCTGTCTGATGGTTAAGTCCTAAAAACGAACTTGGATATGACAGCATTCTAGGTTGAAGGAATATTTTTATTGGTTGGATTATTGTAGATTTTAATAATACAAAAAAACTGCTAAGATCAAAAATTTGCAAAGATAACCATTATTGTAATGTAATGTTAGTCATCAGCGTCTTAGCTGTTGAAGTGATACGTTCCACTCGGCTAACTGGCGAAATATATACAGAAGACATCAAACAAGACTTCTTCTGAACATAAGCGAAATATATAAACTATAAACATAAATTGCATTCAAATAACATCATACGATTGTATTTCTTACGTAAATTGAAGAATATTATCAATGCTTTCCTCTACAATAAAGATATATATATATATATATATGAATATATATGCATATATATATATATATATATATATATATATATATATATATATATATATATATATATATATATATATATATATATATATATATATATATATATATATATATATATATATATATATATATATATATATATATATATATATATATATATATATATATATATATATATATATATCTAATGGCACTCCGTTATATATATATATATATATATATATATATATACGTACATAATGGAACTTCCAGTTGATTTGATCAACGGAACAGCCTCCTCATGAAGTTAACGTGCAAGTAACAGAACACTCCATAGACAAGTGCACCCTTAACGTAGATCTCAGCGGAGATTCAGCGTGACACAGAGTGTAACTAGGCTGGCCCCTTTGAAATACATGTAGAACAGGAGCAGGAAGAAAGAATGATAGAAAGTTGTGGTGGAAGAGTACAGCAGGGTGTTTTCGCTCAATAAATACTCACAACGCTCGTCTGGGAAACGAAACGGCGATCCTATGTACGCGCATCCGCTGCCCTAAATACTGGGCTACTGCGCCTTCTCTCTCTCTCTCTCTCTTACTCACTCTCTCTCTCTCTCTCTCTCTTTCTTTCTCTCTCTCTCTCTCTCTCTCTCTCTCTCTCTCTCTCTCTCTCTCTCTCTCTCTCTCTCTCTCTGTATATATATATATAAGCACAAACGCCAATATCGAACACTGAGAATCAGTGTGAGAGCTCAGCATCGCATTGCTCGATAAATATATTTATTTGCGGTTTAAGAAAAGGAGACGAGTCCCATCAGTCCTCTGTAGTAGGCATGAACAATTATAAAGACCTCCTTTTTAGATGAAACCATTGTTATAATTATGCATATAATTATTAAAAATATATATATATCCATATATGATAATAATATAGATAATATATACATATATGTGGTGGTGGGGGGTATGTATGTATTTATATGCACATACACATATTTAAAATTTTTCCGTTTCAATTTTTCTCTGTTTTTTTAGTCATTCTCGAAGTTGATGAACATATAGTAGTACGTAAACCCGAATCAAAAAATCTCTCGTAAAACTTTTTATTTACGTACCTGAAGAGACCAAGAACGGGTCGAAACATGTTTATTTTCTCTTTCCGTCTATTTTATTAATACTGTTACCCCTACACCCACTTCGAAGTTCCTGCAATAAATCTAAGGATTACAAGAGGTAATCGAAACTGTACCGGTGCTTTACTCATCATCTATTTATACCTTTTGTATAATTTCTTCATTATATATACATCATGTCTTCAGCAACGAAACAGGAGACAAAAACTACCTCACAACATGATTAAGCCAACACATATATGTGATGATGTTGTTCATATTCAACCCCAAGTTAACATGGATCAGACCTATAACCAAAGGCGTTACGGACATGACCATACTGTATTACTTTTAGACATGGTGTATCTAAGAATGCTTTGACGAATGTATGTGTACTCATGTATTATGGTATTGTTTTTTTTTATTTTGTCATTAAACTGCAGCCTTGTCGGAGCACTGTCATTCAATTGAATTCTTTTATCGAATCACAAAGTTACGGAGACGTGAAAAAACCAACAAAGTTGTCAAGTGGTGGCCTGTGACACACAGAGACAGAAAGACACAGACACAAACAAGTACAAACATACATTCAAATGTACATACATGCACATACACACACACACACACATATATATATATATATATATATATATATGACATTTTTTTTTCAGTTTCCGTCTCCCAACTCTACTATCAAGGCTTTGATCGACCTAAGCACAAACATACATTCAAATGTACATACATGCACATACACACACACACATATATATATGACGGTTTTCTTTTTCCAGTTTCCGTCTTCCAACTCCACTATCAAGGCTTTGATCGACCTAAGGTTCCACGCAGTGGAACTGAACCCAGAACCCTGCGTTTAAGTAGAAATTTTCGTACCTTATACGTAGCCTGCACAACAAAACGAGAATCTTCTTTGAGAGCTCGCACATATATATATTTATTTAAACAACGCAGGAGATGTATTTCAAAGACGGACACTGAAGACACATGAGAGTATTTTAAATAATCAACACATTTCCTTCTAGTTAAATTATAATTTCTAATCCACTCAATAACCTGTTTCAACTAAAGAATTTATTTTGTATTTTTATTTATTTTATATTTTTCAAATTTTCTTTATTTTCACTCTTTCTTTTCATATTTTCTGTTCTTTTTTTTTTTTTTGCAAAGCTTCAATTAGCGTTTTAAATATTTTTGAAATGACAGATTCAATTATTAGTTTGTTTGCTGTTGAGACAAGTGTGTATGCAATATAATATTATATTCCATATGTTTTTTGCAGTGCAAAATCATATATCTGAAAACATATCTACTTTACGCATATTAGAAAATAAAAATTATTGGTGTCTAAGTTTCCACTGACTATGCATATATATATATATATATGTGTGTGTGTATGTGTGTATGTGTGTGTGTGTGAGTGAGTGTGTGTGTATGTGTGTGTGTGTGAGTGAGTGTGTGTGTGTGTGTATGTGTGTATGTGTGTGTGTGTGTGTGTACATACGTACACATACACACAGCCTCGCACCTGCATACATACAGACATGTGCGTGTGTTTGTGTGTGTGTCTGTTTGTGTCTGTTTTGAGACAAGATGTAGCGAAGACAATATATAATGAGATCCGTCGGAAGGATAAGCCTGAAAACAAACAAAAAAAAATACGAACCCAGAGTATGGTAGAAGCCATAGCCATACGTAATAACAAGGTTGTACTGGCGGAATGTCCCAATGAAAAGATCAATAAAACGTAAACATAGGGATTTGGGCCAGAGAAAGGAAACTGTGTACAGTTGTGGAAACTAACTGCGCAGTGGATGTTAACTTAAAGCTAAAGATACCTGCGCTGAGCTATTGAGAAATCTACAGCTACTTTACCCAGACTACAAGTTCAGATTTATACGTGTAATTATTGCCGCTCTGGCATATATAACAATCTTGAGAAAATAGGCTTCCCAAAGCCAGAAAGGTGAAACCTGATTGAAAGACTATGGATCCATGCCATCAGTGGAACTGTAAAAATCTGTAACACTTTCCAGCAGTTTATCATTTAAGTTACATATGTCACTGAATTGAATTCATTAGGGTGAGAGATTTTAAACTCAGTGGCCGATAAATTTCTTAATGTCTGCCTCACGTGTTCTTGATGTCGCATGGTCAAAATTAACGTGAGTTATTTAGACATTAGCAAATTTATTAGAATATTTAGCTGAAGATCGGAATGGGGTAATTCATACTCTTAACCGTGAAACGTCGTACTAAATTAACTAAAGGCAAGTTTGTTTTTTTTACTCTTCTCTTCTGTTTTTTGTTCTGTGTGTACCATAAATATCGCGTTCAATTTAGAGAAAAATTTGTAGTTTTGGAATCAGTAGTTCTTTGGCTGCTATTTCTGAATTCTCAGTATGTTGGAGAAGCAGGATACTGCTAATCCCTATATATTTATGATTATAAATGGTTTTCCCGATAAGGTTTTTTCATACTGAGCTACCCGGCAAAATTGTTAATTATTAATTTTATTACTAATTGACGATTCCCTGCCCTGTATATATATATATATATATATATATATATATATATATATATATATATATATATATATATATATATATATATATATATATATATATATATATATATATATATATATATATATATATATATATATATATATATATATATATATATATATATATATATATATATATATATATATATATATATATATATATATATATATATATATATATATATATATATATATATATGTATATATGTGTATATATGTGTAGGCGCAGACGTGGCTGTGTGGTAAGAAGCTCGCTTCTCAAAGACATGGTTCTGGGTTCCGTCCCACTGCGTGGCATCTTAGACAAATGTGTCTTCTACTATAGACTTGTGAGTGGATTTAGTAGACGGAAAGTGAAAGAAGCCCGTCGTATATATGTATGTGTGTCTGTGTTTGACCCAATCCACCATCACTTGACAGCCGATGTTGGTGTGTGTTTACGCCCCCGTAACTTAGCGGTTCAGCCAAAGGTTGCGATATGATAAGTACCAGGCTTAAGAGAATACGTACAGCCTGGCCGCAATCTAATGACTCGAACAAGTAGAAGAAAAACGATAACAGATGATGGAGAATTTTCCATTGTAGCTTTATAAATGTTCTACTTCGATGCACAAGACGATTCCAATCAGACTTCTAAATATAACATCCATAAGGACTTCAGTATCGGATCGTACAAATCAGAGTTTTTAAAATATAATACGTAAAAGTTCTGTTATATCTAGGGAGAGTCATTCTCTTTTAGTGCCTTATTATTTAAGACATATTCCGGTAAAGTTTCCACTCATGTACTTAGTTATTTTCCCTAAATTTTCATTGCGTCTTGAAACCTTTTCAATACTTATTGAAAAGTTTGCAGGACGCAACGAAAATTTTAGAAAAATATGCTTCAACTCACGAACTCACATAAAGAATCTTGCAAAACAAATCCAAATACGAAATACGTAAAAGCTTATTTTAAATGGCGTACGGCATCACCTGTAGGACAGATAAGTATTTCTATATGTAACCTTCATCATGCATCAAGACTGTCCACAATAGGAGAGTTAATCTTGTGAAGGCAAGTGAAAACAAATTCCCCCAGTTGTTGTACGCTTGTTGTTGCGTACATATTTTCAGTATAGTTATAGGTCACCGTCAGTTACTCTCTAATGCAAATGGTGATGAATTTTACTTTTCTCGTTCTCTTTTTAAACCGCTTTCATACCGAAAGAAAAATGGTTGAAAAATTACACGGCCACTTTTAGAATATAACAAAAGAGCAAGTAATCTTCTGTCTATGAATAAATACACACTCACAGATACAAACACACACACGCATGCATACACACACACACGGACACGCACATTCCTTCATAAACACAATGACTTTTGAGAAAAACATGTATATGTTAACAGCTATTTACTGCCTATCAATTAGTTATAAATACCAAAAGTTCCACACACATACGCTTATACATACATATATATCTGTATATGTATGCACTTATACACACATATTTATGTTTATGTATATATGTCAATCTGCGTATATACATATATATATATATATATATATATATATATATATATATATATATATATATATATATATATATATATATATATATACACATACATACATACATACATACATACATATATATATGCGTGTATTTATGTATGCATGTATATATATATATATATATATACATATATATATACATATATACATATATCTATATATATATATATATATATATATATATATATATATATATATATATATATATATATATATATATATATATATATATATATATATATATATATATATATATATATATATTAAGGGAGTAAGACAGAGAGAGGGTGGGAGAGACAAAGAAAGAAGGAAATTCAGAATGAGCATAGACAGATGCATAATTATGCCTGTACTTCTGTACTTTAGAACATAAAGCACAACAAGCTATGAAAATGTTCATTTCGTGCAAAAGGTGGTTTGAGGATTGTTTTGAGTAAAGTTGTAACGCAAGATTGATTAATTGCGGATTTTTATTTTCGCTATAATCAATACTTTTTACTAAGGATAACATACCATTATTATTGGCATAATCCAATGAAGATTAATAGAAGGAAAACATCATGATTTATCACTTCGTTGGCACCGCTAAAATCCCGCTGCAATTAATCATTTTTACTCAACACTCATGACATTCTCCACGCAACATCTCTCTGCATAATCCCATTCGTGAATGTTTATTCCTGCAAAGAAATATTTGCATGATTCTGGGACTGGTTGAGAAACACAAGTTGCATTTCCTTGTGAAGAAAAAAAAAATGCAATTATTTATCTCTTTATTTATGCTTTGTTTTGCTTGTTCCTACTTCATTCTATTTTCTCACTTTGTGTTATTTACACGAATTGCTTATACGCAAATGTATATTCGCATAGAGATACATACATATGCAGATATATATAGACACCCATCCACAAACAGATACACATACGAACAGTCACAAACAAAACATATATAAAGTGGGTATACGTATATATATATATATATATATATATATGTGTGTGTGTGTGTGTGTGTGTGTGCGTTTGCGTGTGTGTGTGTGCGCGTTTGCGTGTGTGTGTGTGCGCGTTTGCGTGTGTGTGTTTGTTCGTAGATACATGTGTATGTATGTATATATATGTATATATATATATATATATATATATATATATATATATATATATATATATATATATATATATATCTATACCCATCAGAGGAATGTTAACACTTAGTAACAGGACAAAAATTCCTTTCCTGTGAGAACTTGTTGCATGCAATCAAGCCCGATGCATAGCACTTACGGGAAAACACCTGAAACGATATACAGCAAATGTAGAAATACACATACCACATTATGTTGTTTTGCAGTCCGACAGAAAAGAGGTGTCATGGTGGGGTTGCTATGTACATCTCCGAAAACTTCACAGCCCAGGTCCTTTTGTCACACTGAAATTTAGTATGTGACACACTAATTGTACATATAGGATAACTCGATATAGTTATATGTACCACTTATCGCCCTCTAGATGCTTCGAATAATGCAGACATGTTTGAAGACTGCCTTACAAAAATAGAAATTCGAATTACATTAGAACAACACATAAGTGTACTTATGGGAGACTTCAATCTGCCCAATGTCGGATGGCCTGAGGGGTTTTCTCTCCCAGAAATGGTGCGATGCGAACAAGGACAGGTGAAGTACCTCCTGAACCTCATCAACATTCTGTACATGGAACAAATAGAACTACAACCAATCAGCGCAGGTAATATACTGGATCTCTGCTTTACAAATAATATGGTTCTCATCCATAATTTGAAAGTGACGCCGACGCTACTCTCGGATCACATCATGGAAGAGCTGACCATGTACAGACCAAAGGAAGCCATGGACATGCAGCCTACTAGAAACTCTCAAAATCTTTCCAGTTTGAACTTCCATAGGGCAAAATGGAAACAAATTGAGAATGAGATCTTCAAACAAAACTGGCTTAAATGTCTCTCCTCACCCGACATCGATATGAAACTTCAACAATTCATGTCTTTAATGCAGCCATATGCTACAAATGTCCTGGGGAGAAAGGCCACTGTACCCAAGAACAAAATCTTCAAGGAGATGAAAATTCTTATGAGACGACGTATGAAAATTTCAAATCGCTTTAAAAATCAAATAGAAAGCAGTGAAAAATCCAGCCTGGAGATTGAACTGCTGGAGATTGAAAAAATCTGCAACTCCCCCATGAAAAAAAAAGAGCAGACAAAGAAGCCTGGGCTATAGACAATATAAAATCTAATCTCAGAGCCTTCTACAAGTTTGCCAAAGAAACAGCCTGAATGTACTGATTGGTAGGGCCACTCCTCGAAAAATATGGTTCATTCACAGAAGCCCAATGAAAATAAGTGAAATACTAAATGAGCAATTCGAAAGAGTTTTCACTCCACCCCTAGGACACTTGAAGGTCAGCAATCCAGCTGACTCTTTTTTACCGCTTCAGATATAAAAACAGAGACAGTGATGATTGATTACATCAATATAAAAAAAAAAGACGATGTAATAAGGCCCTGTGGGATTCTGCAGTCAAAAAAGGCATCGCACAAAATGTATTGCGTTATTTGTTCTTCACATTTAGAGATAAAATTTTACTAACGTTTAATCATATTAATCATATTAACCAAAACGGGAACAAATATCTACATTCCAGTGAATTTACTGAACTGTCAAAGCTTCGCGCAAAAAGCAGCTGTATTTCGGTTGTCTCAGACCCTCTGAAATGTGTGCACCGACAGCAAGTCACATGCTTGGACAAGAATATTTTGTATTTGATAAAGGGAAAAGTGAATAAATGTCCGGTGTGTATATTTGAGACAGTATCTATTAAAGTAGCCATTTATGTATCATAACATATTCACGCTGCCGAAACGCACAAAAAGACAGAAATGCATCTGATGCTTTCGTTGTCCGCTCCTGAGACGAATTTTCCTCTCTCTTACATTCTGTGGCCTTAATACAAATGCATAAGAAATATTATCTCCGGAGAAAAATTGCATTATCTGGCCTATTGACAATCTGTATACATTATTATGATACATAGACGTCTCTCTCTGTTTCTGTCTCTCTTTATCTCTCACTCTGTCTCTTTCTCTTTCCCTCTCTCTCTCTCTCTCTCACCCTCTCTTTCTCTCTCTCTTTATGTCCATGCAGACATATATATACATACATACATACAGATAGATAGATAGATAGATAGATAGATAGATAGATAGATAGATAGATAGATAGATAGATAGATGCAGAGAGAGAAAAAAGAAAGAGTGAAGTACATGAACTTTAACTTCGTTGAAATCGGTTGGTTTGAAAACCGATCGGAAAGTCGTCGGATGGACTGTACCTTTTTATTCAGATATCGAGCCTCTTGGCAATCCATCACTCTGATTCTGTTTATCTATGCAGTAAAGATACAATTGTTTAGGAAATAATCAGCCACGTACATTAAAATTCAGTTAGTACACGTTTTAGTTGATCGAAAAAGTGAAATACTCATTTCCAAATCTGAAAGAAGATTCATTTTCTTTGAATTCGTGCATAGTCAAATATTAATTTTATTACATTCTTTCGAATAAAAAAAAATCTTAATCAATACATTTGAATGATCTGTTGAAGTGCCATTTCCATTATTTACCACATACACCTCGTTTGAATGGGTCACTTGTTATCAGAAAGATATTTTTACTTAACGTCTATTACTATAAACATCTCTCTTCAATTTTCTATGAATATATGTCACACTATTTGAGATGCTAGGAATAAATAATCGGTTTTTTTCTTTCTTAAATTGAAAACCAAAAAAAATATTTATAAACCTCACTCCTTAAATACACTTACATATGCGTGACTATTCGCTCACCTGACAAAATTCCAAATATATTTCACCAATTCGATTTCCTTTTATTCATAAATCGCTGTTTGATTTTATTAATATTTTGCATAGCTTTTATGCCTTCAGATGTGAGTGACATATCTTCATATTTCATTGCACCATTTTTCATTCATGTCTTAAATATTGGACAAAACAAAAAAAGAAGTTTTACCAATTTTTTTCATGAAATAAAATATATATTAAAAAACATGTTATAAAAGAAAATCCCTAAGAGAGCTTTTGAGAGCATATTTGCTTTGAAAACTGCTGCCCGTTAGGTGCAAAATTCTATTTAATAGATTTTAATGATTTTGCAAATTTCGTAGGACAAAAAAATAACGTCTTTGCTGTGATTTATTGATTTAGTTTCTTCAAGTTTGATTTTAAACATATTTTTTGTTGCTCTCTTAAAACCAGGCGATAAATACTATCGAAATATTTTCTCTTTTCATTCAGATTTCTTAAATGTATTAATATTGTTACGATTAAAAAAAATTTTTTTTTTCAATATTACTGTATACAAGGAGTATACATTTGGTTAAACCGAGCTGTATTCTGCAATACCTCGATAACTAGACGAAACAAGTTCCCACTAAAACGGTAAGCCGGCAGAATCATTCGAACGCCGAGCAAAATTCATAGCGTCAATTCGGAGTCGATATAAGTACCAGCTTAGCACTGTGGTCGATATGATTGACTTACACCCACTTTGAAATTGCTGGCTTTACCCCCAAAATATCCTTGAATAGTTCTTGCATGTTATAAAATTAAATCTCTCATAGCTTGTCTGCAAAAAATTTCCCAGTTCCAGAGCGGTGGGAAAAAAAATCATAATGTGTTTGTAAATACCTTCCATGGATCCCACACGGTTTTCACAAATACAATTACCGCACACAAGTCTTTTCATAGTCCCGGTGCTTTTATTGTTAATTCAAGCAACAAATGAATACAGTTGCTCAGTGATAGCACAAACCGAAAGAACAAATAAAAGCGTTGGAGAGAGAGAGAGAGGGTAATCCATTCGGTCTAAGCACATCAACACTAGCCAGATCGATTTTTATTGATAATTATATAATAGATCTGACGTCTCTATTTTATCGATGAAAGTATGACTAATGCAATGATTGGAGGCCTTGAAGCTCTAATAGTTTAAAACTGAAGAGCCAAAATTTGACATGGTATGCGAGAGGAAGTTTGAAAATGGATACACAAGCTACACAAGAAAAATATAAATAAATTATAGAAACACAAGAAAAATATAGATAGATTATAGAAGCACAAGAAAAAATATAAATAAATTATAGAAAAATATATTTAAGTACGAATATTACATATACAATAAATGTAAATTTAAAAAATAGTTCTGTATTTTCATATAAAAATGTCAAGGGTATTTATTTAATATTCGGATCACTTAAAATGTTAATGCATTCTCTGAAGTTTAAATCTATGTTTGTAGCAGGATATAAAACATTAAGCCGAATTTTTCGGTATTTTATACATTTCGACATGTGCCCAAGACATTCATTAGGCTGTTTGTGATGCGACATACACTTTTTCCCGCGGTCCGTGGCAGGAACTTAGGATTGAATAACGGTGCAGTTTGGAAGAAAATGTACGTGTGTGTGTGTACGTTATGTTTGTGCGTGTATGTGTGCATGTGTACTTTGTCTGCGTGTGTGTTCAAATGTCTGAGGTGCGTGTGTGGGGAGGGGAGGCCTGGGCGTGTGCATGTGTGCGCGTATGTATAATCGTAACCGCTCATTGTCTCCTGGCGATGAGGATTCTGTGGTCTGGTGAACTAAGTATACTGCTCTTCTAATAAAGTGTAAAGGGATGAAGATGTCACACATATGAGTGCATTTGAGGCTTTATATGGCAGGATATGTCTGGCATGATCTGAAAAGATTTGTATCATGTGTATTACCGGTACGAAGATGTTATTTGCCATTGATGCTATGAAATGGGATTGAGCACTTAGACCGCGGGGTAGTGAAGCGAACTTCTTATCAAGTCGCATTCATTATCCACTGCCTATATTATATCTTATCATATGTAAGTATATTTGTATCTATACATACACATACACACACACACACACACACACACACACACACACACACACACACACACACACACACACACACACACACACACACACACATAATGTACTGATCCGTGACAGAAGATTCAACAAAAAATATACTACATCAGGTGAGAGATAAATATTACTTATTTAAAGTTCCGAATAAAGCGGTAAGCTGACAGAATTATTCGAACGCCGAGCAAAAGGCATAGCATCATTTCGGGGTCGATATAATAATTACCAGCTTAGAACTGGGGTAGATATGACTGATTTACACTCTCTTTGAAATTGCTGCCTTTGCCCCCCAAATATCCTTGAATATCAGTTGAAGAATTGGCAATAAAGCTTAGTTCAAACCATAAAACTGTTCATTGTTATCTCGTTATCGTCAACTTGCAAAGGTTCCTAAACTTGGAAAATTGGTGCCTCATGAATTGTCTGAAAGCAACCGCAAATACCGAGTTGATATCTGCTCTTCTCTCCATTCTTGCGAACTCATTTCACCCTTTTTGGATAGACTTGTAACTGGTGACGAAAAAGGGATCTTTAATTGAAATGTTAAACGTTGTAAACAGTGGTTTGGTAAAAGGGAAAAGGCTCAATCACAACTGAGAAAGGAACTTCATGAGGAAAAAGTTCTCTCTATCAGGTAGGATTGCAAAGGAGTAATTCACTTTGAATTGTTACCACCTAATGCAACAATCAATGCTCAAGTCTACTGTCAGCAATTAGAGCATTTGAAACAAGCTTTGAAGAAAAAAAGACCCGCTTTAGTGAAGCGAAAAGGAATGATGTTTCATCAGGACAATGCACAACCTCACACTGCAAAGATCACATCACAGAAGATCGAAGAACTTGGGTGGGAAAAAATTCCTCATTCACCTTATTCTCCCGACCTTGCTCCTTCAGACTATCATTTATTTCGTAGTTTACAGAATC
>NC_142934.1:85970451-85980451 GCF_046866305.1 Octopus bimaculoides | reverse complement strand
TCTGCCGCCTCACAGGTGCGCTTCAAGTGCTTGACTCACCAGCAAAGAATTTCAATTCTTATTTGTTATGCATTCATTCCGTCGTTTAAATTATTTCTTCCATCCATCCTTTTCTCGATGAAAACCGAATTATCAACAATACCCTTTAGTTATGCAGTGATTCACAAAAGGTAGGAAAATATGGATTTCTTGCATAAGTACAAATCTCAGAGCCTATTACAAGCATGACATGACAGAAACAGAGTTTTCTAACTCTAACTTCCAGGCTTTTACTAAGAGTATTAACGACGTAAATCAATTGAAAAAGATACATAAATGACCTGCCTATAAAAAGAAATTGAAATACATGTACAAAAGAATTGAAATTGCGAAGCAGACAAGCTCACCAAGTATTCATCGTTATTCTACGTGGTTTGGTGTTGCTATAATTGCCTTCGTTTGACTAAGCACATGGATATCCTTTACTCACGCAGTTTATCTAAGACTGCGATGGAGATTCTGCATACGAGTTTACTCTGTTTGAAATAGTAGCCAAATATGCGTTAAATCACAAGATAGTGTTTTAAAATAGTAACTATACATTATGTTTTTTTTTATTTTACTTGTCTCGGTTATTGAACTGCGGTCATGCTGAAGCACCGCCTTGAAGAAATTTTAACCGAATAAATCGATTCCACTGCTTATTCTTTTAAGTCTGGTACTTGATGTATCTGTCACTTTTGACGAACTGCTAAATTATGCAGACATAAACAAGCCAACACCCACCGTCAAGCTGTGGCGTGGTGGTGGTGGGGGGAACACAGATGCAAAGACACATGTGGATATATGTGTATGTACGATAGGCTTCTTTCAGTTTCTTCTACCTAATCCACTCAAAACGCTTTGGCCGGAGCAAGACTACAGTGCCACGCAAAGTTGCCACGCAAAGTTGCCACGCAATGGGACTGAACCAGGAACCATATCGCTCTGAAGCAAGTTTCTTGCCAAACAGCCACGTCTAACAAATCTACAAAAATTAATTCACCAACTTGAGATACTTTTGATCAAGTTTTTCCTCGAACAGGTTTCATTCGAGACTTAATGACAATTACACTGGTGCATTTTCTTTTGTATATAAGAAAAGCTCTCAACCTCCGGAAGTAAAATTTAAACTGAGAGGAATGCATACGAAATAGAGTGTACCAACCAGTTCAATATTCTGTTTACGGTATAAAGATTGCCAGATATAGCATGCTGCTAAATTGAAAAGTAAAAATAGAATAATTTTATTTACTTAACTCTCATGACAACAGAATAGTTAAAGAATTTAGTATCTGTATGGAATTATCCATTGAAACATTTTTCATTTGAATTTCCATAAAAATATATTTCATTGTTTTCCATAAAAAAACCAAATGCAATTATTAATCAGTGTTTTCGAATTTCAAGAATGGGTACTAAATTCCATTTATGGAATTTGGATCTCATTCCACTAAAATGTTATTCGATCTTAATCTAGCATCAAATCAGTAAAGTATCAGGTGATCATTCGAGGATCTTGAAAATAAATGCAACTAAACAATATTGTGTAATGATTGCTGTTGCTATGGAGTTTATTTCGTCGTGTCAAATCTGGAACCAAATCCCCATTTCTCATTAGCGCTCTTTTACTCTGTTTATGCTCCGAATGCTCTCGGGACAATTACAAATTGCACACAATCGTTTTGACTCTATCACAAATTCCAGGCCTTATTTTGATTTAAGGAACCAATATAATTTTTTATTTATTTCTCTACAGATACACAGAGAGAGCAACTGGTTTCCTTATCCGCAGCCTATGTTTAATAATCCACCTGATACTCTAACGATGCCGATTAAAGATTTAATAATATTTTATTTCTGTAATCAGAGCTGAATTGCATTAAAGAAATTTAGTACCAATTCATGAAAGCTGAAAACGCAGAATAATAATATTGTATTTAGAAAGGATCGAAATGAAATATTTAGAAAATGTACTGTAACATCATTAAGAAAGACGACGCGTGGTTGTAACTTTTACGTTACAATGATTTGATTAAAGTATAAATTAAACAAACTCATTCATATTAATTCGAAACGCTGGTAAGGTTCGATCGAGTATTGTAACTAGTATCCGTTTGGTTAATTTTCTCTTGCGTGCAGAGTATTTATTGGTATTGTAGAGTTCTATAAAGATGTGACTTTTTAAAAAATGCCACCATTAGAATAAAGCTTTTTGTTCATGGCAACTAATAGAACTTATCAATGGTGCGTTGGAATATATGTGAAAGACATCATCTGTGGCTTTTACCAGTTACATATTCAGCAGAATTAAATCAAGCACTTATATTTCCATCTCAAGTTTTATTTTCTCTACAAGGAAAAGTATATTAGGAGAGTGTTTTGCACATTTAAATATTACTACGATAAGCTCTTCTACATGAACTTCTAGTCAATTAAAAAAAAATTCCATGAACTAAATTTCTCCAAGCAATTTGTAAGGAAAATATCTCGTTGTAAGGGTATTGAAAAATCTAAAAACAATGAAGGGAGATAGCTCGAAGCAGTTCAGTTGATGAAAATATTAGTTCAGTATAAACAGTGCATACTAAGCTGGGCGAGTCGCCTACATAAAGGATGTCTGGTAGGATCATATGGTATTCAGGATTTCACTCGATTACTTATATAGTGGGTTCTAAATTTGCTAGTGTCAAATTTGTCTTTCTTTCTTTCAGGGTCCATAAAATAAAGTACCAACAAAGTACTGTGTTCGGCAACATCAAATAATTACCTATCCTAATTTTCAGACCTTGTGCCTAAGCTAAAAACACTTATTTTGAAAATTGTATGTTCTATCATATTCAAGCAAGAAAATGTTCAAGCGAGAAATTTTTCTCCGTGACAAAATGCAGTGGATATTTTTCTAACAGGTTCAAATATATTCCAAGCATATTTGAACTGATAAAAAATGTGTTCAAACATATTGCATTAATAGTATAAGACATTACTTTATCATCTAATTCAGAGAGAATTTGATAAAATCAAAATGCTTTTATAAAACACATCCTACCATACGGCAATTGAAGCGCCTACAAACGTTTTCAGAATTCTCACAAACGTTTTCAGAATTCTCACAAACGTTTTCAGAATTCTCACAAACGTTTTCAGAATTCAATGATATATTGGCTATTGCATCATGTTTTTTAATTCTTTGGACTCCATGAAGAGCAAAAGGCATCTACAAGATATTTCTATCTGCCTCGATTTTTGGCTATAAATTATATTTCTCCCCAGTGCTTCGGTCTCTGTGAAGCCTTTCCATGCTGTTCTTGGTCTATCATGCGTGCTTCTCCCATCAGGTATCCATCGGGTGATTTGCCTTGTAATGATGGAAGCGTTTTTCTTAGTTATGTATCAGCCAGCCTCATTTTGTCCTATTGATATGGGTCTCGATAAGTTAATCTTTCACCTGTTCCAATAAAGCATTTTCTTTTGTGAACCTATCTTGCTATCTCATTTGAAGAATGTTCCAGATATCTATTTGCAAAAATTTTGGAGCTCGTCCATGGACAGCTTCATGAGTCGTTCGGTTTCCTGCGAGTACAGCCGAAGCATATTCACGTTCGTGTTAAACATCACGAGTTATGTGTTTCTTGACTAGGTCTGAGGTCTACCGATTGGTCGGAGCATGCTGGAGGCAGTTGTAGCTTTCCCAATTATTTAAGAGAATTTTTATCTCCTGATCCGTTCTGTCCACCTTAATGATAATCACTGACATCTTCAGTTTCTTCTCTGACTGTGAAACACACCTCGCTGGTCATGTGCACTTTCATGCTTTCGGTTGAAACAAAGTTCTATAGTTGCTCACTGTGATGTCCTCCTCCTCCTCCGCCTCCATGTTACAGAGCGTTGGGAGAAAAGAGTAACATATCCAGTGAAGAGAATATCTTCGAAGTAGCTAAAGAAAGACTTGTTGTACTCCATTGGGATGTGCTTTGATAGTTTTTCATCATCTGGTCACTTACCAATAAGAGAAGGAAAAGTGATAGCAGATATTCTTGTCTCAGCCGTCCATACAGTGAATGGTTTGCATTAAAGTTCTATCATCTAAAAATTGCCATGTTGATCGTTCACAAGCAGCCCTGGCCAAAGTAATGATTTTATCGGGGACACCAAAAGGTCGAAGCAATTTCAAATGTCCCTTTTCCTCACTGGAAAAGTTATTTTCATAATCGATAAATACCACTCACAAAGAAGTGTCTCTTTCCAATGAGTGTTCGATCATTATTCGATGCATTAGTATCTGATTAAGGCATGATCTCCCTTATCGGAATTCACGTAAAAGTTTGTCCACCTCATCTTTCACATATTCGGGGTGTTTTTTTAATGTGCTATACATTACGGCCAAAGATACAATGGGATGACTAGCGCTAGACCTGTGATCAGTGTCATCTATATAAACATGAGCATTGCTGAATGTGATGACATATGGGTCAATGATGCCTAACCGAAGAATCTAAAGGATACAAACGAACCCTGGGGAAAACAAGGGTTCACAGAAAAAATTCAGAGAGAAAGTGAGAGAGAAGAGAGAGAGAGAGAACCAGAGAGAAAGTGAGAGAAAGGTAAATAAGAGTAAAAGAAATGGTGATCTATCAGCACATACCCTGATGATAATAAATGACAGGAAAGCACCAATCATGATTTGCTAGATTTACGTATGTGATGCCATCGAACAACTCATTATGAAACACAAAGTGATCGAACACGTAATCGCGCACGTGCGAAGTGAAACACCTAAATAAACAGTTATTCTAGCGAACATATAAAGAGTTATTTTTTCCTCAACATATATCATGCTTTCTTCAGAATCGACCTCAGATCATTACAATCTGCTGCACTCAATCATCACAATCATGTTCCGAAGATGCAACGAATGTTAGAAGGAAAGGCAGTTATTTTTCCATGTAAATGTGTGCATCATCAGTTTTTTTCACTTCTAAATTCATGTTTGGCACAAAACATAAATATATTTGAATATTTGACTTTCTCTATTGACATTTCGTTCAACAAGAAGACCTTCATTACAAGAAAATTCGAAAATCCAGAATATTTTTTTTTAAATAGCGATGTCAAAAAAGCAAAGAAGCAAGCATATTCATCTTATCCTGGAGAAAATAATGATATAGCTTTTACATGAATTATTAATAGCATTTTAGTGTGAGGTTTACGGTTGTCATTTATAAAATTACAATATTGCCAATAAAATCTACATTCTAAAATTATTCACATAGATGAAAGATAACGCGCGCACATACACACACATACGCACACGCACACAAATTAGAGATAAAGAGAGAGAGACACACACACACACATATGATATGTGGTGGTTGCGTGCATAGGTTTTTGTGTATATACGAATGATGTGTAAAAGATGTTTACATGTACAAACACGTTGTACACAATACAAATGTAAAGTGGAATATTCGTGACATAGTATAGTCCATTATAGACAATACATCGATAACTCTAGTTAAATAACTAATCATTAGACAACAAGAATAATGATTTCTTAAGATAATCATTTTTATTGTAACATCCGTGTGCTGAGTGTTCTGCTGTCTTCCCTTACCGAATGCAACAGATGCAACTCTGAAGCTGCCTGGAAGTACACACCGATATAGGAGACACAACTCCCGTACATCACGAACTTTGCAACTGAGTCAGATGTTGCAACTCTGGCCCAGGTGTTCATATCATCTTCAGTGCACGATCTTGCTGCATCATACATCCCCTTTCTTGAGACAGATGTAATGGTTTACTTTCACTGTGACTTCCAACAATTTTCTGGCAACATCTTTTCTTTCCTTTGCTGCGAATTCAAATCTCTTGAGTCTCAAGTGAACACTGGTTCCAACAATTTCTTTGACTCCTATCTTTTCAGGAAGGCATACTGCCGCCCATCCATTGTTTTCTCTAACTCACTGTAGCTCTATCTTTCCTAAGAATATTCGATGATCGCTTCTCAGGGAACTGTCAACTCAACCATCTTTGTTACTTTACTTTCCTTTCACTATGTGAGATGGTCGGTGTGAAGTGATATTTACCATCAAAACAATAAAACCTCTGAAGTCGCCTACCACTTTGGATCAGTCGTCTTCCTTATAGTTAATGGCTTTCAGCGTTCAGCTTTCCTGAAGAACTCTATCTTCATAGAAAATTGATGTTATAAAATACTTTAGGAACTAGAGACTTGATAAAATTCAAGTGGAAATAGAAAATGAGTTACGCCAAATATTGATATTCAAGTATACATGTTTTCCACTTGCTACACCTCCACAGTGAAGCTGAATCACAAAAGCGACTGTCGGATTGATATTAAGAAAGGTGTATACACACATTTTGTATGGGGATGATTCAGGTGATCTTTGATTCATCCGAGGCTTGGTATAAATCTTGAAAGACACTTGCTTTGAGTGGGGGGGGGAGTATTTTGCTCAGGTCTTTTCGTTCATATTTATGCTTCATATATATTTTTTAAGATCGAAATATGTGTGTGTATTAAGTTAGGTGTGTTGCAATCGAATCTGTTGTGTGGAATTATTCTATAGTAATGTCCCTATATAAATATAAACTAATAATTATATTCTTGGGAATAGAAATTTCCCCTATGAATTTTTTTACACACTGACTACCTGATAAAATTCATGTAATATATTTTTATCCTTTTTTGAATTTATATATATATATATATAGCAGAAAAGCTTTCGTTAGTTTTTTTGTTGTTGTTTTTTTTTTTTGGTATACACCGGCATAATGTACTTTGATCATCAAAGCTGATTTCGTCAACATAGACGCAGAAATTCACTTCACTTTCCGATTATGATATTTTCCCTCACAAGGTGTTTATCAGCCCGCGGCCATTGCACAAGACAGTTGCCTTGAGGTTGTATCGTTACTTTCGGAAGCAAAGTTCTTAATTACGTATCTGTACTAGCACCCAGGTGTTTCTTAACATTTTCAACATACTTAAAATATATGGAAGCTTTTGACTGTTTCGTGTCTATGTGCAACTTTAACTTCACCTGCATCCATCAGTCCTTCAATTTTTTTCATTTCTTTGTTACATTTTCTCTCATTAAGCATATTTCAGTGACAATAACGTAACAATGGTATGTTGTCAATGAAAGCACGTGACTCGGTGGTTAGGGTGTCGGGCTTACAATTGTCAGGTTCTGATTTCGATTACTGGGCTGTGTGTTGTGTTATTGAGCAAGCCACTTTTTGACGTTGCTTCAGTTCACTCAGCTGTAGAAATGAGTTGCGACGTCATTGGCGCCAAGCTGTATCGGCCTCTTTGCTTTTCCTTTGGATAACATCGGTGGCGTGGAGATTGGAGACTGATATGCATTGGTGATTGCTGGTCATCCACAAACAATCTTGCCCAAACTTGTGCAACGGAGGAAAACTTTCTAGATACAATTCCATGGTTATTCGTATCCGAATGGGGCGTCTACCCTTTACCCGACATGTTGTGAAATCCTTCAGGCTATGCTACGGATATGACGTGGTTTACATTCCAAATAGACATATATTTTTACGTTTTAATATTGCCAGTGAGACAACAGAATCGTTACCGCGCCGGACAAAACATTGAGCGGCATTTTGTCCATCGTTACATTCCAATTACAAATTCCGCCAAGGTCGACTTTGCCATTCGTTGTTCGGTATCGATAAAATAAGTACTAGTTAAACACTGGGGCCAATGTAATCGACTTAGCCCCTTTCCAGAGTTTGCCGGCCTTGTGCAGAAATTTGAACACAATATTGCTTTACGTATTTGTTAGTTTTGAAATCTTGCATATTTTTCTGCATATTCTTTGTCAAGTTATTCCTCTAAAGTTATTTCAGTAATACATATCTTTGCTGCTTTATAACCAATTACTGCTTGAATATGAAAAAATAACCCAAAATATAAGAAAAACACATGTAACAACCTACTGAATGTGTAATACAAATTGTAGCTTCTAAGGAAGCCCGTGATGCATGGTGTCTCTACTATTGACTACTAAATAGTTAAATTATGCAAATCTAATGGCCTCAGATTTACATAAAATGAAGTGAGAAAAGGTTGTTTCAAATTCAAATTTTATGCTACTTTTAAATTAATATTTGTATGTTATGCAATTTACATGCAAGAATATTAATAATGAATGAATAACAATATAAATACATGGTGTGCTCCGGAGGCTAGTTATTGTAAGGGAGATAATCTCTTCTATATCTATAATATATATATATATATGAACAGTATATATATATATCATATGTTTTACTCTTGCTGATTGCAGATATCTTAACATTTCTAGTCATAAGTAATCATGTATAGCACCATTTCATTCTTTTTTTAAACCGTCAGCTTACCAATAAAAATATCATGCAAAATATACCAATTAGATATTTATTTCATTTCATCTTAGATTCTATTCTAAATTGTAGTCTTTTATGAATATTTTTTCTCAAATAAGTGTCAATAAATAGTAGGTTGAATATTTCACAAATAACGTAGGCAATATATTCGTTTATCTTGAAGTAAAGTGGAGGCAGATCGAAAAGAGTAACTGTCATTTTTTTGTATGAGATGTAAAAAGATCATAAAACAAGGTATTAGATATGCTTTATAGCATTATATTTCGAACAAGATATACATAATTTAGTGGAAAAACAATTGCTTTTATTTTCATTACATCCTATTCAATACCTATGATTAATATGTTGTATCGGTACAATCAATAACATTTCATTAATCCATGTCTTTTACATTATTCACATTTGACGGATATTTGTCCTCATCTCGTTTGTCGTTAACGCAACGTTTCAGCTGATTTACCCTCCAGCCTTCATCAGGTTTCTTGGAAAATTTCGAACCTAGATTCTCATTCCTAAGGTTATTATTATTATTATTATTATTATTATTATTATTATTATTATTATTATTATTATTATTATTATTATTATTATTATTCAGGTAACTGCCTGGAATCGACGTCGGAATCTTGGGTTTAGTTGCCCGCGCTCGTATACCTGTGGGGACAAATATCCGTCGAATGAAAATAATGTAAATAATGTACATAATTCCTCATCTCTTAAATATAGAACTGTACCATGTCTTTTAGTTATAATATTTGTGTATTGCATATAAATCAAGCAGGCACATAACAACGGACAGACACACATGCATTTACATATGTGTATATGTGTGTGTACGTACTTCTTCCTTTCTTTCTTTCAATCTATCTACTTATTTATCGTATCATATATCCTTTTTCCACACATTTACACACAGACATACACACACGCACACACACACACACACGCACATACACACACATGTGTACATGAATATATTGGCTGCAAATTCACATGGTATTTATGTTTCTATGTTAAAATATGCATATGAATGATTGTGCGTGAGTATGAGCCTGTACAGACACATGTAGTTATGCTAGTTATAGGGTATATGTATATATTTGACAAAAAGGTTAGTTGATTTGATGAATTTAAATAGGACTTCTTTAAACTTTCTCCGATATGTATTCATTTTATCCTCACATAGGAACGCTGAACCCTATGAAAAATAATGTAACTGAAAATGCCGCGTAAATTGTGACTCTAACATAATTCTTAACTAGAGTCATAAGGAGGTAGTGTGACCTACTTTTCCCTTCGAATTTTATGTTCTGCACATTTGGTTACATTCTAGACAGTCTTCTTTTACCCGATTTTACTAACAAACCTTGAATCCATGGGTGATATATTAAAGGGACTTGCACATTTATGTGTGAATAAGTTGAGATTGTGGTTCCTAAGCCTTGATTAGTTGCAGTATTTTCCCAGCATCTTATATTCAAACATCAACTTCTGCTGAATTCAACTATGCCTTTTTCAATTTTCCGAGGTGAATTGAGTACCATACAAAGAAATGGACGGGCGGAATCGG